>NC_044913.1:41452736-41529854 GCF_001633185.2 Quercus lobata | reverse complement strand
ATGATCCCCGAACCCTCTTACCAATCCTACAATATAATCCCCAAACCTTCTCATTGATTTTGAGTAGGATCTCGATCCTAATAAGCTTCCTATTGAGCCAAGTTAGTGTAACATTTTTGTCCATTTAGTCTATTTTAGACTAATAGGACCTTAAATTGATTCTTTTTATAGTTGCCTTTTCAGTTTTAGGCTTAAAAATTCAATATTTTTTCTTTAATTTTAGGTTGAAAAGTATGAAATTTTATTTTATTTGGGCGAAATTCTTTAGTTTTGGGTTTAAAAATACAAACAAAATAGACATTAGAAATTAGAGATATGGGCCCTAAAAAGTAATAATTTTTTTTAATATTCAAAAGAAAACCTTAAAGTTCAAGTTTCAATAATATAGACAATATAATAATTTAAACTTTTTCTCAAAAAAAATTTAAACTTAATTTAACATGTTACATGTGTTTTACAGAATGAGAGTGTATATATATTTATAATATTCTTAGATATATTCAAATTAGTTAACCGATTATGATATTTTTTATATAAAAAAAGTTCTTTTAATAACATTTTCACAATTTAACATTAGTTGCAAACTCACACAATGCGTGGGAAAATGTAATGCAATTATTTTATAAGAATATAATGTAAATTTTATAAGTTAAATAGTGCATGTGTTGTAATGTGTTTTGCATTCAACAACAACAACAAAGTGATAATGTGATATATTTAGTTTCTTTATTATTGGGAAGTTAACTTCGCTTCAATAAAAATTAGGAAGATAGAAAATGAAAAAAACTTAGATACAGTACCTTAGGTATTGTTCCTTAGGTTCCCATTTTAAGATTCAGCCATGTGGCTATTTAACTAAAAAATACACCTCCATCCCATGTGAAAAAATTCACATAACAGAATCTTTAAAGGGGAACATAAGAAACAACACCTAAATATTATACCTAAGTCTTGTCCGATAGAAAAACATGAATGATTTAGGGGCATCCAATTTGAACACTCTTTTTGGCTGTACCATATAGGAATCTTAACCATCTTAAGACACCAACCAGTCCTACAATGGTGGCATTGAAGACATAGAACTTAGATTCCCCAGTAGGAAAATGCATCATATCCTGTCGAGTGATGGTGTTCTATCATTAACCCATCTATTCATTTTTTTTTCCCGGTATTTGACTGTCGTATCAACTCCTTCCCACCTCGTGTAGTTTATTGACCACTTATATAATATTCTCATGCCATTTGGACAGTAAGTTTCAGATTTTTTTTCTTCTTCATTTTATTATTAAATTGGACATATAAGAAAGCAAAAACAAAAACATAGCGGTGGCATTTGGAGTACGGTCTGCCATCAGGAACACCCTTTCGGCTAGGGTAGTGGCCAGAGGGCGTGCCATTCTTCTCTCTCGCCACAACGGCTTCGTAGTAGTGACTATTTATGAGTGAAGGAATTGTTTAAGGTCAACTCAAAAGCCCCGTGCAGTGCATGGAGAGGCAAGAAGGGTGAGGCTTGGTGGTGGGAATGAAGTAGATGGACAGAATTTTGTTTTGTATAATTCGGGTGTGATTGTGACTTTGCTGAAGGTGATCAGTATTTGCAACACCATAATACATGAAGAACATTGTCGAGATACAGATATGTACAATCCAATATGGAAATATTTGTGCTGAAAAAACACACGTACACAATTGCAAGAATCCATTAAAAAATATGCAGTACATGTTTAGATGCAGGTTGCCAGGAGATGGTTCGTTAAAGTTAGCATCCAACTTGACATGATGGCCGATGCCAATCTCAGTGGACCGTTTTTCCCAATCAGGCAGGCAATGGTTCCTCCATAACTGTTTCAAAAAAATTTCTAGAATTAGCAAACACAAATTGAGAGAGAGAGAGGGAGAGTGGTTACTCCATAACTGTTTCAAAAAATTTTCTAGCATTAGCGAATACAAATTGAGAGAGAGAGAGACCTTTTCGCTTTGTGGAAACTTCAGCATCATCTGCAACCACTTCATGTGTGACTGGTGCTTTGGTCGGTACATCTGGAAGGTCCAACTTTTCATCATGTTCTTCAGGAGATTGTATTGTAGTGGGAACATTAGGAACGTTAGGCAGATCTTGAACAGTGATCTGAACAAATGAAGGGAAATTTCTTTTTAAGATAAGGCATAGCTACAATTTAAGGGGACAATGCCAATGTAACCATACAAAGTCAAAATCCCAAAAGATGAAGACCATAAAGAGACTATATTGTCTCGAATGAATGTTCAAGCTACAGATGGAAATGGAATTAGTTCAAATAAATTCAATTAGCTGCACAAAGCAATAAAATTAGGAAATTCAAGCTCAGGCACAGAGACTTCCAACATTTTTAGTCTTCTATTTGATTTTCTAAAGAATTCATTGCAACAACCATAAAATTAGTGTGTGAATTATGAAACTCCATTTTCTTTGCAGTGAATTAAAAGATCTAATGCCGAGGGCCTAATGACTAACATGGGAAACTGCACGGATTAAAGCTCATAATTCATCTTGGATTTGTTTGATGGGTAATACATGAACAATTGTGGAAAGAGCTAAAACATATTTCAAATGTTGATAGCTTGCAAAATACAAACTGAAAGGAACTCTTGAATCTGAAGGCTTGTATAGATCTGGGGAAAAAATAATAGTAATAATAGTAATAACAGTAATAACAATAATGCATACTATACCTTTTCTGGCAAAGGTGTCCAAATGCATTAGCAGGACAAGAAAAGGATAATCATTAAATGCTACAGAATTTGTTACATTTCTAAAAGCTGTACACAGAATACCTCACAAGTGAGCCCTGTCCCAACTCCCAACCATGTTTGGTATGCACCAAATGCAAATTCTAGCATTTTAGATAGTAATATTGCAGGAAAATGAATAATACAACGCCACAATGCAAAGCTTTGATGGTCCTAATACAAGAACTGGCTGCTACATTTAGAATTGAGAAAAAGTATATTCCCCAAGTATAAATTCTAATGACCAAACAGAAATAAAGATTTGAACTTAAACAACTTAAATACAGCAAAATTAGTTATGGTATGGACAACAAGACAAATACACAGGAGAAAACATTTATCACATTTAAACTGTAAACTTTATACAAATATAAACAACTTCAGGCTGGATATGAACCAGTTGTTCGAATAGAAAAATATATGCACCTGACTTTCCAAGTTCTCAAATTCTGCTAAAATCTCTTCTTCATCTTCTGCTGATAATTTCTCCCCCAATATTGCATTGATTTCCTTCAAAATTGTATTTAACATGACAGCACATACGTTAGAAATTAACTATAAATTTTCAAAATATAATAAGATACAAAGAATGGGAAATAAGTAGCTGAATAAGAAGTAGTTATGATTCATAATTAAAGCAATCAGATTAATACAAGCAAGTACCATAAAAAGCATGGGATGAACAAATAAAAATGGTCCCCTTGTAATTACAAGAAGCAGTGCAAATTAGTATGTAGATGGATCCTAAGCAAATAAAATGCACACCATAAATATGATAAGGGAATGCAAAGGGGGATTATCCACACACCTTTTTAGACAGGAGGCCTAATTGGCTAAATTCAGTTTACAGCACAGTTGTTCGGAAAACAAAGCTGAGATATGATCATCTCTACATCCAGCATCTTTTTTGAACAAACCAAGTTATGATATTCATGGTAAAGAGAATATCTGGTGTATTTATTAGGAGAAACTATAATAGGGAGATACCCATCAAATTGATGGAACCACAATCTTTTTTTTTGAAAATAAAAGTGAAATTTTGTTCTAATTTAGACTATTTAGGTTAAGTATCTCTTATACACTAGATAATTGAGTGGAAACACAAATTTAACTCTTATTTTTACTAGAGAATCAAGGCTATTTGTTTGCTTCATATGTGCATTATATTCACCATACAAATAAGGGTAAAATATAGATCACTTTATTTCACCTGATTCAATTGAATTCTGAAAATTGTGTACCCTCATGCTTTATGGATTTGTTTGAATGGTTTAGATCAATAAATCATATGATTATTACAAATAAAAAAGGGTGCAAATACACACCTAAAAGATGCCACTGCTGCAATTTTATGTCAAGTGAACTTAAGAGGCAAGAGCTAATTAATATCCTAAAATAATTAGACATACCACTTCATTGTATAACAAATAGTCCTACATCTAATAGAGCTGGGGTAGATGAAGAAACTAACGAATTCCTGAAGTTCTTTTGAGAAGACCAAAAAAATGTTTCTCATTTTAAAATTGTATTGTATCAAAATAAGTAATATGCTAATCTCCACCATGCAGTAAAAGAGAAACAGAGAAAATAAAAGAGCCAGGGTGAAGCTCACATCTTGATAAGCTCTGGCTTCATCGGTGTCATCCATAAGCTTTTGCACATCCTCCAGGTTTATCTCACTTTGAATGGCTTTAATTGCATTATTACCAGACTTCAAACTGTCAAAGACAGCTTTCTGCTTGCTTGCGAGTTCAATATCTGCCAACTGAACCAAAATTTTAAGTTGGGATATGTACATGTTTTCTTAAAGAATGCAATCATAAGAAGCTTGAAAGAAATTTTTAAATATATCTGCAATAAATAAAAGCCAGTAATTCATTTTACATTGGAGAAACAAAAGTTAAGCCCATCCTATTGCAATTGAAAAGGCGCCCAAATTGGTTGTGTGCTCTTGGGTTGAACAATTGCACCAGGAAAAACAAAAGGAGAAAAAAAAGTGAAAATTTTCAATTAAAAAAAAAAAGCTGCAAATGGTATAATTACTTGCTGCTCGACGTTAATAAGCCAGGCATCAACTTGCTTCAATAATTCTTCTTGTGTTTTTTTCTTCTTCAATGCTAACAAAGCTCTGTCCTTTCTCTTTTCACGAATCAAGTCTTTTGCAGCTTGCTTTTCTGCTTCAATGACAGCATCAAGCTACAAGAAGTAAAACACAAAAGGAAGCAACATAAGGGCTTAATCACATGAAGATGCATAAAAGGCTGTACCAGAGCACAAAACACCAATCTTTTGAAGGGCCTAGAAGAGATCTTTGGTAGGCAGCCTTACCCTTATGAAGATGCATAATGATTCAAATTAAAGTTTCATTACCACTTACCGAAACAAGTTACAAATCAATTAGCTTAACAAGATTGTGATCTTTCAAAAGATAAAACACACACACATGCACACACTCTTATACTTCTAATAATTTACATCTAAAATTGTAAACATAATGTTTCAGTAGTCTACACTTCACTTCTCGCACAAGGTTTATAAAACAAATTGACCGAACTGCATGAAAGTAAGAAAAGGTATATAAACCCTTAGTGAATATCTGTTAATTAAAAGTAACGAAAACCCACATGAAATTGCACCTGACACCAATTTGGGCAGTGAAAAATCCTACCCACGAATGCCAAACAAAACGATAGCACCTTCATTAAATCCGTCCCATGACGATTGCTCTTTATCATCAAGTCTCAAAACACCAATTGGAATTTGTCGTAAGCAGGATTCAAACTTAGGTCCCTTATTTGACCACAATAAACTTTAGCAGTTGAGCTAACTTAAACCCACATCTTCGTTAAATTGTGTTTATCTGTTAGCATGTTTACACATGATTTCACCATTTTATAGTCACATGATCAAACACCCAAATTGGTTCCAAGCAAAACTTTCCCGTGTTCCATTAAATTTAAGTTATCAGAGATTTTCCAAAAAAAACATTGATTGCCCATTTTCTAAAACCTATTGAAACTTCAGAATTTGAGTTGAAACTCTATCATTTGTCACGTAGTTATCAACAATTTGTGATCATTTAATTGAGTTTATCACACAAAAAAATTCCCTAAATTTCGAATTGAAAATGGAATTGCAAACCAATAGAATTCCCTAAACTTAAAAAAAAAACCAAATAGAGTTAGGAGAAAATAGTGGGTACCTGTCGTTGATAATCGGCGAGCTTGCGGCGTTGGGTCTTGAGAGAGAGAATTGCTCGATCTACTTCTGTGATCTTGGGCTTCTTCACAAATAAATTCCCCATCTAATCTATTTCTATTTGATTTTGTTTGCTTTTTTTAGGCTTAATTTGATTGGGATTAGAGAGAAAAATGAATGGGGAAACAGTAACTGCTTCAGGTTTTACAGAGCAGAGAGCTCCCTTCACGGTTCAAAACTCCTTTCCCATCTGCCCACCAAGCTTTTCCAGTTCAACAGGCAAAACTCGAATATTCTAAATGTTTTTACTACTCTATCTTAAATTGTTATTCTATTTAGAAAACCCAAATTTCCAATCTTAAAAAAAAAATATCTTATTTAATCTCAATATATTTTTGGTTAAAAAGTGTATAAGTTTGTAAAATTATCTTGGTTAATTTAAACTCGAATAAAAAAAGTATTGATTTTTAAAATAAAATTTAGGCCAAAATTATTTATTTAAGTAATTTAACTTTCATTTCATTTAATTGAGTTCTCTAATTTATTCAATTCAATTTTTTTTTTAATCCAATTTCATTAAAGTTTTCCATTAAAAAACTGGAGTATTTTTCCCACATGGAAAAAAAACTATAAAAATTAAATAAAATGTTTTATAGATTTTTTAAGAATAAATTCTTTTTTTTTTTTTTTCAGAATTTTTTCATTAGTTAATTGCATACTTTACGGCAATATTTCAATAGAATTGGAATTGGATGAAAAGCTTAAATTGAATAAATTTGAAATTTAAATAACCCAATTGAATGAACGAAAAGTTAAAAAGTTGGAATGAATTTCAATCAAATTTAGAATGTACAATTTATATTTTAATGTAAAATTTATTAATTGATTTTCCAAAGAGGACTACATTTGGGACATCCCAAAACTAAATAAGGGACCAATAATTTATTGAAAATTTTCCTAATGTTACATATATGAAAGACCAAGGGTTCAAAGCTAAAAATGGAGAGACAAAGAAAATTCATTGGATTGCGTGGAATAAAATGTGCGAACCCAAATCTAGAGGAGGCTTAGGATTTCGAGACATAGAGAATTTCAACTTAGCTTTGCTGGGCAAACAAGTATGGCGACTACTCCATAACACAAATTCTCTTCTTTACAAGGTCTTCAAAGCTAAATACTTCCCCCAATGCACAATCATGGACGAAGCAGTCAATACGAAGGGCTCGTTTGCATGGCAAAGCATCCTTAGGGCACGACAAGTAATCAAATTGGGTGCTATTTGGAGGATAGGGAATGGGGAGAAAGTCCGTATCAGAGGTGACAGTTGGTTACTAGACCCTCACTCAAGCAAAGTTATCTCACCGCAGAAAAACTTCCCTGGAAATACTCGGGTTTGTGCACTTTTGAATGAAGATGGTACAAGCTGGATACATGACAGGATCGAGGAAGAATTCCTGCCACATGAAGCAAGAACTATCAGTAGCATTCCCCTGAGTGTAAGCCGTGCAAATGATTGTCTCATCTGGTCTGGCTCAAAAGACGGCAAATACACGACTAAAAGTGCATATAGAATGCTTACAGAGGCAGAACAGAGGAAAAAACCAGGTTCATCAAACCAATCTTCTGAGGGTACCTTCTGGAAGGACTTGTGGGACCTTGATATCCCAAGCAAAATAAAACACTTTCTGTGGAGGGCAAGCAACGAGTCTCTTCCAACAAAGAAAAACCTGTTTAGGCGACAAGTAACGAGAACTGCAACTTGTGATTGCTGCCACAGCGGGGTAGAAGACACCATTCATGCTCTTTGGGAGTGCCAAGCAGTCAAAGAAACATGGTGGGAAGATGGTTTTTGCCGGCAGCAACTTTCAGTACACTTTGCAAATTTTCGAGACCTCTTTATGGGTATTCTCAACGTCAAGAATGGGAATTTGGCTGAGAGATTTGCGTATATTGCTTGGAGCATATGGGCAAAAAGAAATGCTTCTCGACTGGACCTAAACTACTTGCCATATTCTAGGATTTATTCTGATGCAATGGAGCGCCTACAAGAATTCCAGTCAGCAAGGAGGTCGATGCGAGGTGCGGAACCAATTCCACCACCAACGGTTCACTGGTCTCCACCTCCTCAAGCTCTATACAAAGCCAATTTTGACGGAGCTATTTTCCAAGACATATACTCAGCAGGTATTGGGGTCGTAATCAGAGATTGCTCAGGTGAGATTATTGGCTCTTTAATAGAACGTCTGGTGCTGCCACCAACGGTTGAAGATGTGGAAGCTCTAGCGTGCAGAAGAGCGATTTCTTTCGCCCTTGAGATTGGTCTTCAGGAAGTAATGTTTGAAGGAGATTCAGACACTGTCATTCGAAGTCTTAACGCGGAACCACCATGCATGGCTCCCTTTGGACACATCATAGAGGACGCACGTTCCATTGCTTCCTCTCTTAGATACCACTCCTTTAGTCATGTGAAGCGTAGTGGTAATTGGGTAGCTGATAAATTGGCCAAATTGGCCAAGTATTGTAATGGCACTCAGTTATGGATGGAAGACATCCATAGAGAGGCCCACCACCTTGTATTGTTTGACCAAAGTTTGGTTAGTTGAATAAAATCACGGTATTCTTTCTCAAAAAAAAAGGGTTCAAGTTGGATCAAGTTTAGGATGAAGATCAATTCGTCACTCAATATGATCTTGGGAGAAACTTTCTTACATGTTACCGTATGATGAATCGAATGAAACCATCCAATGAAACATACAAAATCATTCGTATCTAGTCAACAGGTGAAATGTCAGACTTGGACAGGTCATCGATTACAAGAAATCCTTTTTTGCAAAAAAAAAAAAAATATATATATATATATATATAAAACAAATATCAAAATATGATATTCTTTATTATCTACCAATGTCTATGCTTAGCGTCATATATTTTGTTTACAGTCGGACTCCAGTTTAGAAAAAAGAGGAGGGTTGCAGTAAGTTGATGGCCAATGTAAAATTTAGTCACTCTTTTGTGAATGAATCTAATATAGATTATTGGAAAGATCGGATTCAAAATGAGGAATTTCGCTTAAAGATAGAGGTAATCCCTATTGATGAAAATATGAGAGAGAGTCGCTTAAGATGGTTTGATCATGTTCAAAAGAGAGCAAATAATGAACTAATAAGAAAAAAAATGAGTTGATACAAGTCGAGGGAACGAAAATTGGTAGAAGAAGGCAAAAAAAAAAAAAAAAATCACATTAGTAGATGTAACAAAAAAGGACATGTCAATTAAGGGAATAACAGAAAACATGACTTTAGATAAAATAGTATATATGACTTTGGGCACAAAGTATGCCCTATTTGTCAATGGCTTAGTGTTTGGAGGAAAATAATATATATAACTGACTATAATTAATCTGTTGAGGATCCATAGTTGATCCAAAAATTTTGGGACTAATAGCCTTTTTTTTTTTTTTTTTTTTAATTTTTTATTATTATAGTTATTGCATAGTATAATAGACATGTATTATTATTTTGCTTACTCTTTTTTTAGGAAATTATTTTGTTTACATTAGATTTTTATTAATATTAATGCGCTCTTTATTAAAAAAAAAACTATATATATGCACAACCACTCATGACCATTAAAAAAAAGGAAAAAATTTGGCTACTAAACTGTTTGAATCTATGTTGCTCAAACCAATCATGCTCAAACCTATCATGTGGCAATTAAAGAGATTATCCATGTCTAGTTTCATTCACATGACTTTTTAAATAAGTCATGTGATTTGTTAAATAATACACATGAATAGACTTATTATTTGTCACGTAGTGGATTAGAAAAGATGACTCCAAACTAATTTGGAGCCAAACTTTATCATATAAGAAATGTTTTTTTAAGGATAAAAATGTTTTATTCTTTTTATTTTTATTTTTTATCCTAAACTCGTACTTGAAAATGAAATGAGAAAAAAGAAATAAAAAGAGATTGAATATAATAATTAAAAAAACCTTATTTATGAAAGTTTTTTATTTTTTATTTTTTATTTTGAGGGTGATGAAAGTTATGTTTGTACATGGAATTATCTATTTTTTTTTTTATCATTTAAAAAATAGGTAGTGTGAGATTCTATTAGAGCAAGTAAATAAAGAGGTTTATAAAAATCTTTTTTCTTTTAAAACTATTATTTTTTTTTTAACAACATCACAAATGGCAACGGACACAATTTTTTTTTCTTTACCAAGGTGTTTGGTAGGGACAGTTCTATGTTGAAGGTAGGGTGGTCACATGACCACTCTATCCTGAAATAGGACAAAATTTAGTTACAAAATTAGTTGCAGTCTTAGGCTACAAACTCACTTAATAAAATAAATATTACTACATATTTTGAAAATCTAACTGTTGAATTACATGTTCTTTACACTCTTAATACACATGTCAATTTTTGTGTCAATAAGATATTATTTACTATATAATCTATAATCTTATATTTTATGCATAATTTTAAATTACAAAAACTTTCAATTTAAAAATTTATTGATGACATAGCTATTGATCTTTAATTTTCTTGAAATTTTGCAAACATGGAGGATATAAGAAGAAGATGTAATCCAATGGTGGAGTTGTCAAAATTTACCTCCAATAAAAAGATATTGAGTGAGTTTGTAGCCTAAAGCTACAATAAATTTTGTAGCTAAATTTTGTCCAAAAATTATTATATACTAGTCTCATTACACGCGCTTTGCACGTGTAGTGAGATTTTTTTTGTCTCTCTCTCTCTCTTAGCAAAATGCTGGGTTTAGTGTGTGTTAATTTTTAGGAAAAATTGTTTGAAATGTACATGAGATATATTCAAATATTTTAGGAAAAAAGTTTATCAGATAGTTTTTTTTTTTTTAATTTTGCTGAATTACAATTTTAACCCTATTTTTTATTTTTTAAGAATAAGAATTATCTAATTAGATTAGGATTATTTTTGACATTTTTTGAAACCATAATTGAATCTTCTTAATATATAGAGATAAAATATTTTTAAAATGTTATGATTTGTCTACTCTTAAAAAAATTGTGACCATCTTAAATATTTTTAGGTTCAATAAAATTAAATTATGGCCCTCTTAACAATTTATTAGACCCTTTCAAATAAAAAAAAATTCCCAAAAATTTTTTATTGAACTAAAATTTTAAAGAAATACAATTTATAATATTGATAATGTAACTATCATGCAATGATTTCAAAATATAAAAACTTGCAAAAGGAAATTGTAAATTACTAATCCCATTAAAAAAAATTATAATAATGAAACGCTACTAACGCCGCATCCAAACGGTCATAACAAAGTAACGTCGCATCTCTTTTTGAGTCTATACTTCTTCTCCCGCTTCTTACAACTGCAACAACAAAGGCTTTCCATTCTTAATTTCTGTTCTTTTCCATTCACTGTTGTTTAAATTTATCTTCCTCATTAACTATTTCCTTTCTCTTCCATCTTTTTCTCCATTCGTAGTGTACAGTATTTCTGTGCCAGTCATCGGGTCTTCTGCCAAAATAATTAATGAATCAAGATTAAAGGTACGCTAATTTCCCATTTATTTTTTCAATTTCTTGGGTTTTGTTTGTCGATTATTGTTTTCCGGTTAGAATTTTGTTCTGTTTGGCTGATTTTTTTTTCTTTGTTTGCCCTGAAATTAACTTCTGAATTGTTTTTTTTCTTTTTCTTCTGTTTTTCCCTCCAATTGCAGAATACCGTTTCCCTGTGCCAGATAAAGCCATTGGGACGTCTGCAATAAGAGAATTAAAAGGTACAGTTAGATTTTAATTTCTTTGGTTCTTGCTAGAATTAAGATCCTTAATGAATGCAAATATTGAAGTGTTCTCTTTACATTTGAACTCTCATGACTCAATTTGGATTGTGATTTATCATGTTTAAATAAGAAAAAATAAATTTTGAATTGTAACGTAATTAATATTTGCATTCATTGTTACTATTTGTCTTTTACTATATGTTTGTTTGATGTTTTTGAGTTACTTTCAAATTCCTGAGTGAATATTTGTGGTCCATTGGTATGTTGTTGAGACCCAACAGTTGTGTTTTTTAAAGCTAGTGGAATTGAATAACACAATCCAAAAAAATTTAGAAGAGTCATGAAAGTTGGTACTAAAGACATAGAAAAAAAAAGAAAATCGAAATGTTACTTTCTGATGCTTCTGTAATTACTCATTTGAAGTTCAAACCAGATTCAAAAAATTGGTTTGTGGTTTATAGCATTTCTATTTTTACTGATTGTGTGTTTTCCTGTACCCGTTTTTTAAATCTTGGTTTGTGTTGTCTTTCATTCCAGTTTTCGGTATTTGTGGATTTCTCTGTTTTTTGCTAGCTTTGAAACAAGATTTGCCAGATTTGGATACATACTCCTAGACTTATTGTTAGTTACTTAAAGTTCAGTGGTGTATATACACGAATTTGAAATTTTTGATTAGATAAGTAAAAGAACATGAATGTTGCCTAAAGTAAGCACATACACTTTTTTACTTTAAACTCTTCGTAGATGGTATAGCCTTTTTTTTTGGTTACAATAATCAAAAGAGCTATAAGATAGTCATTTCAAATAGAAGAAAATTTGAAAAATCATCTTCTAAAAATGGTCCTTCCCAGTTCCCACAATTTCTTTGGTTGCTTAACTGTACTTTCAATAAAGGATAACATTTAAAAATGATAATAATAAAAAAACCAATCTCCTATAAGAGAAATTCAAATATGAGTATATGGATTTAAAAAAAAAAATTGTTATTAGTTGTAACTGTTTTCCCTTGATTCCTCTGTATAATTGATACATGCCTTTGTATAATTGGTATCAATGGCATTCTTTCTGTTGGTGGAAAACCCTTTCGGCATTTGACACTTTTGTCAAATGTAGCACCGTGTCCTTTTTATATGTTTAATATTCAATGATGGAAAAAGAAAACTTAAAATAATGTTATTGCAGTAGAGGATGCTATTACTTTACGATTTGTTTCTTCTCTCCAAAGAGTGCTTCACAATTAAAAACAAGCATTTAGGGTGTAGTGCTTAATAATGGATTATACTTCTAATATCACTAACTTTATGTTGTACTCAATATGTTTCTTGAGGAAAATTAAGAAATGAATTCCTTTCATTAATTTATATATCTTCATCAACATTCTTAATATGACTCACTCATCTAAGACCACAACAAAAATTTTAAAATCTTTTTTAAAAAGGTAAATTCATTCTCTGTCATAGTTATTACTATTATGAATATTACTACCACATTCCCTTGGTGCAATGGTCACTCCACAAGTATAAGTGTTTGTGGGGTGTGGAGGGCAATGGCTGAGATTTAAGTCTTTAAGAAGGAGTTTCAAATATTTATACACTTATATTAGGTTAGAATAAAATTTCTATCTTGTATAAAAAAAATACTATTATGGATATTTATATGAAGAAAAATACCATCAATTTTATTAAAATGTTATAGCACTATCACAAATTACTAAATTATGTGTAAATAAACATGATGTATTGTAGAGAAATTGCTTTACTACTTACTTTCTCCATTTCAGTTCACCTTCCTATTCTTTTGTGGCCTACCTTTCAACTTACAATTTTTTTTTTTTCAAAATTTTGATTATTTTTGCAGGATTTTGTATAGACATAGAGTTATAGGGTGGTCGTTAATAAGACCATTGGTTATACTTCAAGAAGAGTTATTGAATTATTTTGAAAGGTTAGAATTGCTTAACTTCTCTTCTGTTTCATTTAATTTTTAATGAACTTCTTTCTAATTTATTACTGCCTAATTACTAAACCAAAAAAAAAAGTATAAAAAATGACACATTTGATTATGTAAGTTTTGCTGTCTATATTCATTCATTTAATTTAATTATATTCTTTAGTAGAAAAAATGTAGTAGATGATAACATGTAAATATCTAATTATCATTGATCTTACACACACAATCATTCTGTGAAAAGAAAGTCATTAAACTTACTTTTTGTCCATTACAACTGTAAAGTAGAAAAAAAAATGGAAGATGCAAGAGTAGCACAACAAACAAGATGGGTGATAATGTATGAGAAACGTGCAAAGAAAAAAGAAGACATGATGGACATAGAAATAAAGAAAGTGTTACTTTTGATGTTGATATTGTAGATGTAAGGACACGATTCCACTGCGGCCCAATAATGATGTTGGGCTCACATATGAAAGATCCCCTCACAATATGATTTGTAGAGAGTGGGCTTGAAAAGCTAGCCGCTGATCAAGGGGCGATGCCCGGTCATAACTTTAGAGGAATTCATGTAAAAAAAGAGTTGGGCTTGAACATTTAAGCCCTTAGGTGTCGCGCCCTATGGGATGGGTCTTCTCGGAATTGATCCGAGGACCATTGAGGCCTTATCCCGGTTACCCAACGACGGACTTTCTTCAGTGAAGTCCGGTGTTGTTGAGAGGTTCTTCCCCATGTAGTCTTTCTCTTTTTGAGGTGGGATGGGACCTCCCTTCAGATTTACTTACTTTCTTACTTTATACTAGCTTGCATTCGCTGTCCTTCGTCCACGTGTAGGGTCAATTTTTACAAAAACTGACATTTGTCCCATCAGTCCAATCCCGGAATTGTTGGGGATGGTTTGATAAAGCTGCAGGGTACGGCTCTGTCAGGCGCTGGGTCTTATCTGGAAGGGTAGTAAGGATAACCCCTCCAAGATATTTTGGATCTCCTTACAAATTCGTCCCTATACCAGTTTTACCCCTTTATTCCGGTGGGATTCTGGATCTGCCGAGGACTAAACTGTCCTCGGCTGCCTCCCAAAATTGTTTGTGCTCTGTATTGTAGAGCTTGGGCCGCAGCTCTCCTCGGATTGGGCCTTCGGATTTTCCAGGAGCAACTGGGTCTGGCCCTTAAATTATTGGGCCCCACAGTAGAAATCCAGGATTTAGCTGATGCGGATAGTTGTGAAGAAATTCCAAGTAAATGATTGAACTGAATTTATTTAGCGAATAAAAAAACGTGATTCGCATCTTTTTTTCACACATTTAATTTTGTTAACGTATATTTAAATTCATATATAGGGAAATCTATCGAACCTTGGAATTTTGGTACACCTTCTTATGTATGCGAATATTGTGGGGCAATATTATAGTATGAAGAAAGAAAAATAAAATCTAAGAAGCCTAGGAATCCTAAATTCTCTTTGTGTTGTATGGAGGGTAAGGTGAAGTTTCCTTTGCTCAAGAAGGCCCCTCATCCTCTTAATGAGTTGTTAGATCCTGGTGGTGGTCAACGATTAAACAATTTTTAGGATACAAATAAGAAGTTATAATGCATTGTTTGCAATGATATTTATGGGTGGTAAGGTCGACAATAGTGTTAATGATTGAAGAATCCCTTACATTTTTAGACTCTATGGTCAAAATCACCATAAAATTGGAACTCTTCTCCCTGCTGATGGTCAGAATCCTCAATATGCACAACTATATTTTTACGACATTGAAAATGAAGTTAAATATAGAATGGATGTATTCCATGATAGTCACTCTGATAGTAGCATTGACCCTTTTATTGTTGTTGCATTGGTCCGAATGTTAGATGAGTAAGACAGATCAGAGAAAATATTTCGCATAGTTGGTGATCGTTTTAGAGAATGCGATTTCCACCATTTATGATTACGACTTATTAGCTCCTGAACCATTGATGCAAAGAGAATCTAATATTCCTACGTGTTCTCAAATTGCTACAATTATTGTTGGTAATATTGGAGTTAAGAATGCAAATCGTGATGTAATTGTTGAGTTAAAAGATGGTGCATTACAAAGGATCAATGAGTTACATCCATCATATATGGCATTGCAATATCCTTTTCTAAATCCATATGGTGAGGATGGCTTTAGACTTGGTATTTTGTATAGAAATATAGATGTAATTGGCCTTACCACGGATGATTTTGTTATAATGAGAGAATATTATGCATATCGGTTGCAAGAACGTGAAGATAAGGGAGATTTTCTGATATATGATGGAGACTATCACTACAATTTTTTTGTATAAGCTTATGCATGTATAGAAGCAATTTAGCTTATGTGGGTGAAGAGTAACTAAGATAGATTTATGATCGAATTGTATAGTGGATTCAAGGATGCAGTTATGAGAGGATATACTGCCCCTACATCTTCAGAGAGAAGAGTTGTTTTACATTCAAGCTTCACGGGAAGTTCAAGATTTATGATAGAGAATTATAAGGATGCAATGACATTTTGTAGATGAGCAGGATATCCAGATTTATTTATTTTATATTTACATGCAACTTGAAATGTCCTGAGATTGAACTTTTTCTATCTAGAATGCCAGGTCAGAAAGTTGAAGATCGACTAGATGTGTGGCAAGGGTAATCAAGATAAAGTTTGATAAACTATTTCTTGGTTTAAAGTGTCAACCATGCTTTAAATCAGAAAATAGTCTATCAAACTTTATCTTGAACACCCTAGCAACTACATCTGGTCGATCTTCAGCTTTCTGACCTAGCGTTCTAGATAGAAAAAGTTCAATCTCAGGACATTTCAAGTTGCATGTAAATATAAAATAAATAAATCTGGATAACCTACTAATCTACAAAATGCCATTGCATCCGGATAATTCTCTATCTTAAATCTTGAACTTCCCGTGAAGCTTGAATGTAAAACAACTCTTCTCTCTGAAGATGCAGGGGTAGTATATACTCTCATAACTGCATCCTTTAATCCACTATACAATTCAATCATAAATCTATCTTGGTTACTCTTCACCCACATAAGCTGAATTGCTTCTATACATGCATAAGCTTCTACAAAAAAATTGTAGCAATAATCTACCATAATATATCAGAAAATCTCCCTCATCTTCACGTTCTTGCAACCAGTATGCATAATATTCTCTCATTGTAACAAAATCATCCGTGGTAGGGCCGCTTACATCTATATTTCTATACAAAATACCAAGTCTGAAGCCATCCTCACCATATGGATTTAGAAAAGGATATTGCAATGCCATATATGATGGATGTAACTCATTGATCCTTTGTAATGGGCCATCTTTTAACTCAACAATTACATCACAATTTGCATTCTTAACTCCAATATTACCAACAATAATTGCAGCAATTTGAGAACATGTAGGAATATTAGATTCTTTTTGCATCAATGGTTCAGGAGCTAATAAGTCGTAATCGTAAATGGTGGATATCACATTCTCTAAAACAATCACTAGCCATGCAAAATATTTTCTCTAATCTATCTGACTCATCTCACATTCGGACCATGCAACAACAATAAAAGGGTCAATGCTACTATCAATTTGACTATCATGGAATGCATCCATTCTATATTTAACTTCATTTTCAATGTTGTAAAAATATAGTTGTGCATATTTAGGATTTTGACCATTAGCAGGGAGAAGAGTTCCAATTTTATGGTGATTTTGACCATAGAGTCTTAAAATGTAAGGACTTCTTTAGTCATTAACACTATTGTCCTCCTTACCACCCGTAAATATCATTGCAAACAATGCATTATAACTTCTAATTTGTGTCATAAAAATTGTTTAATCGTTGACCACAACTAGGATCTAACAACTTATTAAGAGGATGAGGGGTTTTCTTGAGCAAAGGAAACTTCACCTTACCCTCCATACAACACAAAGAGAATTTAGGATTTCTAGGCTTCTTAGATTTTATTGTTCTTTCTTCATACCATAATATTGCCCCACAATATTCGTATACATAAGAAGGTGTACCAAAATTCCAAGGTTCAATAGATTTCCCTTTATATGAATTTAAATATACGCTAACAAAATTAAATGTGTGAAAAAAAAATGCAAATCATGTTTTTTTATTTGCTAAATAAATTCAGTTCAGTCATTTACTTGGAATTTCTTCACAACTATCTGCATCGGCTAAATCCTAGATTTCTACAATATCAACATCAAAAGTAACACTTTCTTTATTTCTTAGTCCATCATGTCTTTTTTTTTTCTTCACACGCTTCTCATACATTATCATCCGCCTTGTTTGTTGTGCTACTCTTGCATCTTCCATTTTTTTTTCTACTTTACAGTTGTAATGGACAAAAAGTAAGTTTAATGACTTTCTTTTCACAGAATGATTGTGTGTAAGATCAATGATAATTAGATATTTACATGTTACCATCTACTACATTTTTTCTACAAAAGAATATAATAAAATTAAATGAATGAATATAGACAGCAAAACTTACATAATCAAATATGTGTCATATTTTTTTATACTGTTTTTTTTTTTTTTAATAGTAATTAGGCAGTAATAAATTAGAAAGAAGTTCATTAAAAATTAAATGCAACAGAAGAGAAGTTAAGCAATTCTGACTTTTCAAATTAATTTAATAACTCTTCTTGAAGTATAACCCATGGTCTTATTAGCGAGAGAGAGAGCCTTGTAACTTTGTGTCTATACAAAAGCTTGCAAAAAAAAAAAAAAAACTATCTTTAAGTTGGAAAGTGGTCCACAAAAGAATACGAAGGTAAACCAAACTGGAGAAAGTAAGCAATATTAGAAGTACAATCCATTATTGAGCACTACACCCTAGAAGCGTGTTTCTAATTGTGAAGCAACGTTTGGAGATAAGAAACAAATTTTAAAGTAATAGCATCTTCTGCTGCAATAATGTTATTTTAAGTTTTTATTTTTCTATAATTGAATATTAAACATATGATTGAAATGTTACATTTTTGTTGTGGCTTTATTATACAATCTGTACAAGTTGAGGTCCAAACTATTATTTTCTTAGGATTTTTATGTATCTTATAAATCGTTAGAGGTATATCACAGATCAGCCATTTTTTAGCTTTCAATTCTAAATTAGGAACATTGATTTAATTTTTTAAATTCCTGCAGTTCCTGCAGAGTTTGCGGATGATCCTGAACTTTATGTGCTAAAAGCCAATAAAATATGTGGGAGTTGAAGCATGGCAGGTAGGCACCAAGATTTCTTGTTCTCCTGGACTCCAGTTAATATGCATTTTTATTAATTAGGAAAGAACAATCTTTCGCATCCTTCATAATCAACTAGGTGAACAACATTGCTGTTTTCTATCCCATGTTGATGAAGAGAACTGCAGGTTTTGTTAATCTGAATGGCAAAGTGTTTGCACGTATAAATTTTAGGATAGTTATGAAGAAGGTTTAAAATTATAGTTGTAATTGATTTCCTTTTACTTTTTTTTAAATGAATAATTTTTAGATAATATTTTCTTATTTTGCAGATAATATTTTCAAGTATAGATTAGGAATTGTGTATTAAAGAAGTCCGTTCTGCCATTGTTTATCACAACAGTAGGTGAAAATTACATAATATCCTTCAAGTGGGTGGAGTGCGATGGTGCAGTCTATGCCTTAGGTCAATGGGTAATGAATTATGGATATAAACATGAGAATCTTATTTCCTTAGGAATTTCTCATGCTTGAAAATTTTAAATATAAACATGAAAAGTTTTTTACACCTATTTTTCATGAAAAAAATCTGAACATATGTACTTGAGAGACATATAATGTTAATGAATTGAAAAATGATTGTGTTTGAGATAGAGATGATGCATTTATTATGTACTTTGTTCTGATTTTGTAAATTTCTGGACTCTTTTGAAAGAGGAAGAAGAAAAAAAATTGTAATCTAATTAATTCTGTAATGTTTGCCATTTATCAATACAATAGTTGCTGATGAACAGAAAATTTTGTTGTTTTTAATCTAGAACTCTGAATTTTATGAGTTTTAGGAAGAATTATTTTCTGGAACTTAATATTTTAAGCATCAATAACAAACAATTCAATATTATTGAATCTTTCCTTGCGTAAGCACGGGTTACAATCTAGCGATGATTATGGGTTAAGCCCTTCATCCCTTGTTTAGAATCTTTGTACTTGGGTATTCCAAGGAAAACCTACCTGGTTGGTTTTAATGAATTTTTGAACTTTTTGCTGTACTAAATTTGTTTATGCTAGCTTATCATAAAGTTCAGAATTACTAGGGCTCTATCGTATGTCCAAGACTAGGCCACTTTGATCTCTTTTATATAATTTGATCAGCCTTAATGAATATCAAACTTTTGTTGATGGGTGGAACCTGATCAATTTTTTTGCAGGTAGAAGCTGGTTCAATTTATGACTACATTTTGATTTGTGATGACCCAGAGTATGCAAAACAAGTAGTAGAAGAGTTATCTGCGAATAGGGAGATGAGCTATTGCTTGAGAGTTTTGTCGTCTCTTACCTCAAAGAAAATGCTTAACCTGCATCATTTTTATTATGCTTGAAATTTCAGATTGAAAAAGAAGCCTTAGAGGAAGCAGAGAGAGAGAAGGGCTAGGGTAGAGGGGTTATTAAAAACAATGCTTAAATGCTTTTGTCTCGTTGTAGTTTCACTGAGCAATGCTCTTTTGAATGTTCAGTTATTGACCATGTAATTGAATGATTGTATAAGAAGCTAATAGAGCAAGAGAGGATGGTGAACGGAGAAAGAGGGAGAGGGATCGTCGGTATTGAGATAGAAGGTGCAGAAGAGTAGTCTTTTTGATGATTTTGTCTCATCTACCTTATCTGTGAAATATATCTTTTGCATATATTACTAGTTGCTATGGATTCTGAATAGTTTCCTTACTTACAATAGAGGTGTTGATCTGATTTACAGAATTGAGTTACAATTATAATTTGTTTTTTATGTATGAAGCCTGATTTTCTCTATTAATAATTTGGACATTTCAAAATTAACTAATTGGGAGCCGTGGTCATTTCTTTATGACTTTTGAAGCTGTGGTTTGTGAGCCTGATAGTTTTAGATTTTTATTGGTAGATAAAACAATAAAAGCATTCAGCAAACTAGAAGGAAAATTTTTTTTATTTAATTTGGATAGTAAGTCTTCTCACACACCACTGAAGGTAGCACTGAGCTTGGACTCTAGAGCAATAATGTAATTAGTTTATAGGGTGACATGGAGAGAAAACATATGCAGTTGATGAAGTTGGGTCTCTATTTATGTGTCCAAGACTGGTTGGCCATCTAAGAGAGACGTTGATGAAGTTGGTTCTATACTTGATAATAGAGCTAAGTATAATGACAATTTGATAAACATGGTTGCCCAAAACAAAATGACACCATTGAGGCTGAATTCGGATGTGGATGAGTATATTTTTGCATTGTTTAATGAAAATATGAAGCCTGTACCCACATCTAAGAGGAATTTTGGGGCTATATCAACCTAATGGTATGCCAGTGTATTCCCATTTGAGTCATTGGTGGAGTTACTAGTTCTTTTGCTGTTGAAAGATATAATCAAATTGGGCTTTTGTTAATTTTGCACAGCTCTAGAGCCGATTGAATTGATAAAGAATGTAGAAGGCGGAAGTGCATAGAATCTAAAGCTGATTAGTTTGTTATTGAAAATTGTACTTTTTATTTTTTTCCTAGAGGAGGATGAATAGAGAGCACAGAACATGTAAGTTTGAGGAAATTGGACATGTTATACTTGTACAACATTGTTTTTTAGGTTGTCTAGCACATTGTTAATTTGCTACTTTGTACTTCGATTTTCTTTTAAATTGTGATTGTTAATATTCAGTTGCTTTTTCTAAGTTTTACTATAGTTTTCTCCTTTACTTTTCTAAAGGTTTCTACATCCTCCTATTGGAAAGAATGAAAAAAATTGATTAAAAAAAAGAACCTATAAACACGTGCATAGCTTATGTAACCAAACTAGTGTTCATAATTCTTTTGCTTAGATACAATATTGTTCTCTGTTTAGTTATTACTTCACACCCAAACACTTTTTTCACACCATCCATAAAATATGGACACCACTATTCACATTCTACACATGATGCGAAAGAGTGTGTGCAACTGTACGTTTATTGCTAAATTTGAAGTACTCAAAGCTCTTGTTTCTCTAAGCTTTAAGAAAACGTAGTTTTTATCCCTAAAGTTTAAAGTGTTTGCTTCTAATCCCTTAAATTACATGACAAAATTAAAAACTGACACGACATGACTCATGAGTCCATAGGGACTAATGACATTTGCTTTCAAGTTTCTTAGGGATCAAAAGCTAATGTTTGATGGTTCCCTTATAACGTAAGATACAATATAAGCCACATTCCCATCAAATTCTATTCCAAGAACCTAACATTCTGATATTTGGTATTTTAAAATAACTATAAATGGTTAATTCATAACTATCTTAGTAATAATAAAAATTTAAACAATGAGTTCTCCCAAAATGCTCACAAAAATAAGGGAAAACTTTCATTCTTATGGTTTCACCATCGTAGTAGTAAGGAGTGGGATGTCCTGCACCCACTCATTTGTAAAGCGTATCTGATTTGAGAGGTTGGTCTACCCAAGAAGAAGATGAGGAAGGTGCTTAGAATCTGATGAGCGCTCGAGTGGGAGAAATAGCATTCTAGGAGAGGATCAGCATGGTGGGAGGAAGCTTCTTGAAGGGTATACCTTCCACCTCCGCATTGAATGCTCTGTAACAACCTTATCAGCTGCATTAATGAAGAAGTGACCCCTGAACAGTGTCTTCACAACTAGCAACCCCTTCTTCCACCTTCAGCAGAACCTTAATGGGACAAGTATCCAGGGAAGAGTTTTGGGGCGAACAAGTGGAGGGCCAGGATGCCAAGTATGAGGATATATAAGGGGAAAGAAACTGTTAGTTTTTAGACCCCTTAAAACACAATTGATTTAACCTAGGTAATTAGCCAAATTGTTACTTAGTCCAATTTAACAAATCTAGGTTATCACAATTACAAAGATCATATCATGCAAAGCAGCGGAAAAATAAATAACACAATGATATGATAACCAAGGAAAACCAAACCGGTAAAAAACCTGGGGAGGATTTAACCTAACTATCCTCAAGGTAAAAAGCAAATCCACTAGAAAGAATCGAAGTTCATACAATAAGACTTACAAGCCCTCACGCTCGACTTCTTATTGCTACCAACCAGTAGAACTTACTGACACGACCACGTGCAAGCTTCGAATCTACGGACTCCTTCTTTCTTTGGCCTTTGCAAAACACAAACACCCCCGTTTGTGACTTTGAGATCCCACTCAAAGGTTTAGCAACATAAACTCTCCTGTTTGTGACTCCAAGACCACCTTTGAAGGTTTAGATCATCAACACCTTTGATGACAAGAGAAGGCAGCAACTTTTACAATATCGGATCTTGAGATTTTTCAAGGAATAGCACCGGTAGAAGACATAAGAGAGTTTTTTAGGAACAAAACCCTAAATACAAAGGAGGCACACTCTTTTCTCTCTGAAAAGCCCCATAAAAACGTGCTTAGAGTTTCCTTTATATACTGGGAGAAGTAGATTAGAAACCCTAATCCTTAATGGGCTTGAACTGCTGTTTGGGCTTAATTAAAATTCGGCAGATACGACTTTCGATCGATCGAGCCTGTCTTTCGATCGATCGAACCAGACAGATTATGAAATCTTCTTCCTGCAGCTTGTATGTTCTTGAATCTTGACTTGAATCACCTTGAGCATTGTCTAATAATACCTATAGACTCTAAGATCTATATCTAGACAAGTTTGTGTTCATGATTTGCCAATTGTTCTAAAAATTTAGAACCTAACAGAAACTCTTCAGGGAGGGGGGGAATTTTTTGATCTGAGAGAAATAGAGTGAGAGATAGAAAAATAAACAGTGTATTGCTTGATAAAATTAAAGCAAGACATATATAAGAACTTTTCCTTAGAAGTGACCGAGGAGTACCTTTTTCAACAATTGCTTGACTCGTTCTTCCTTATCTGTGAACCACTTCATTAGCCCTAAGCTTAGGTAGCAACTCTATTGTAATCGCCTGCCCACCTCTACACAAAAACAATTCTATTGTCTGAGCTTGGGTTGAAGTGCGAGGTATTACTAATCTAAGTGGGCTTGGGCCTCCAAATCCAGTTCTTACAAATAATAATAATATATTATTATTGTTGTTGTTGTTGTTGTTTATATCTTAGTTATTATTTTTATTAGTGTCATAATTATTTGTTATTACTATTAATGGCTTCTTATAATAGTAATTAATTCTTTAAGTTTTCATCATCACAAAGCACAAAATGATAATGCAAAAAATAAAAGAGATCAAATACATATCAATAATCCTTGGTTAAATTGTAGTTGCAGCTCTAAGCAAACTTGGATATGGTTAGAAGCCCTTAGTTGTTTGACAGGCATTGGGGTAATTTTTTTTCTTCCTTTGATGGGCAAGATAAATATGCATTAACCCTTGGTTTGGGCAACATGTTACTAAAGAAAGCAAGGAATGTTCAGTAACTTTCATCTAGATGGTGTGTGGCAAACCCAGAATTATTTATCATCATGTAGGAAAACCTATTTAACTTGCCTGTAGCTGATAGAATATGATTGTTATCTAGAGATGTCCAAAATTATTCTAGGTATTTGATTGGCTTATTTATTGATATGGATAAAAATAGTGCTTACTCATATTAAGGCATAAGCAGGCAAAACTGTTAGCTTCCATTGCAAGCTGACGATTACAGGTAAAACCGTCAGCTTCCATTGGTAGTTGTCGACAAGAGGAGATCTGATAGGGGTAGTAAAGGGAATTGGCAGGTAGTACCAAAAGGCTGACGGCATCAATAAGTTTGTTGAGGTCTAAAAAGGATCATAGTGAAGGAGGCCCAAAAGAATGAGTCAGGCCCAAAAGGAAAAATCAAGCTAAGTCCAAAGTAGCAGATGCAGGGGAACCATGAAGGAATAAAAAGGCCCAAGAGACTTGAAGCCCAGACGAAGAAGCATCCAAAAGAAAAAAAAGAAAACCATGGCAAGGGATAAGAAGTCAGGATCTTCAGCAACCATCAACAGGCACGGATCCTTTTAGGTACAAAGACAAAGGAAGACTAGGACAGCTCGAAAGAAAAAGACAGAAGAAGAAAATAAGAGACAAAAGCAAAAGAACACAAGCACCAGTAGAACCAAGCGACCTCTCATGGCACAAACAGAAAAAAACCTCGGGGAACCAGAACAGGGAATCACAAAAAAAGAATGATAACAAGCGGCTTTCAAGTTGGCAGAACAGGATTCCGCCCAGATGGGAAAGAAAAGGGAAAAGTGGAAACTGCCAAAAAACGGGGATGCCGAGAAGGGCATACCTCAGCACATCCCAAAGAAGGTGGCCAACCAGGAACTTTCAAAAGAATCAGAGCTGAAAGAAGGAAAGAATGAGAAAAACGGAAAATGGGACTTACCGAGTGATAGGCACGGAACATGCTCTGTTTGCAAGAAGGCAAAACAGGGGAACCAACGGTTCCCCGCGAAGACCAGAACTCCATTATAAAAGGAAAGGATGGGTTGCGAAGAAAGGGCAGCGAAAAAAAGAGAGAAAAAAGAAGAGATTTTCTAGAGAAAAAAACTATCAGTAAATCTGTGGTGAAGAGAAAGAAAACACTAAGGGAAAACGAATATTGCTTCCCGGTATCTTGTAAAAGCCACTATTGCACATACTTGGATTCAAAGAGAATCAAATTTTGCAAGTTTTGAAGGCTGAAATAGCCACTCAAGATTGTAATTTTTGAGCTTGATTGAACCTTGTATCACGTCCTAGTGAGCTTTTTGTAACTTAACAGACAACGTATTAATGAAATATGCCTCATTAATCCCAGGATCCCCTTAGCATTAATTTTGTACCACTTTGCTAATCCTGCTTCTTTCCTTTTGAATTTACCTTGTTGTTTTTTGGCATTCTTCAATACGAATATCCTTGCTTGTCATTTTTTTTTTTTTATTGTCAGGAGCATCCCCTGTATATCACTTGATTCTTAAACAGCTTGTTAGCTGCGGTGAGTCAAAGCCCGGTTCACCAAACCTTTTATTTAGGCCCGGGATCCTTGGGCCTGAGTGTCACAGAAAAAAGGCACTCTCACAAAGCTGACACCTATAAAGCTGAAGGGAGTGCAATAAGCTGACAGTCCTGATAGTGGTTTGCTTGCTACCCACGATTGCATATATAAGGAAAAGTCTTGCCCTCCACGTTTGGTGCTACTCAAAGGGATTCCTATAAGGAAAGGATTTCGCCAAATATGTCCAAAGAGACTCCTATAAAGAAAAGACTTCTAAACCAAAGAAGGGAGGTTAATCCCCTATTACTGTAAAAGCGCCAATACCCTTGCAAACCAAGGTACGTATAATTTACCCGCTCTGGCACTCTAGAGTTGTGAGAAGTTCTAACTTGACTTTCGGAGGGTATTTGGCTGGCACCACACCGGTGCTCTCTGCGAGGTCTTCTCGTTTTGTTGTGCAGGTGTCGTTTCGAGTGTGTAAGGATCGTGTGGCTCATTGGTGACTTTTTCGGCATCATTAGTTGGCGTCATCTGTGGGAAACGACTTCACAATAGATTTGTAAGTCATAGCAAATGCTTCTCTGACAAAGAGCTGCATGGTACTTACTTAATCGATGGTAACTACCAACAACGTTTAGGGAGACGAACCACGCACAATGGCCCTTGAGAGACAAGTGTAGACCCTTGCCGCGGCCGTGGAATGCCTCACTAAGCAGAACCACGATTTGGAAGAGCAGTTACGCCAAAGGAATGTAAGACACGGCACCTAGGAAGAAGACCAAGAAGGTACTAGCGTCGAGCGACGAGACTGAGAGGGACCAGAAGGTAGCAATGCCCCAAGCAAACCGGAGTGACAAAATATGAGCCTCCCATCCCTCATGGATACGGCTCCACCACATATTGTCGCAAAGATATAGGCAATAAAGGAACAGATAGAGGTTATGATGAACGCCCTCAAGGGACGAGTGTCCAGCGATCTTGACGATCTTGTTAACCGAACTGACTCACCATTCACCGCCTCCGTCAATTCAATCCCCCTACCGCATAAGTTTCACATGCCGCAGATAGATAGTTACGATGGAGTCAAGGACCCTCTAGATCACCTAAAGACCTTCAAGACCTTGATGCACCTTCAAGGAGTAGCAGATGAAATCATGTATAGGGCCTTCCCTACAACGCTGAAGGGCCCAGCAAGGGTGTGGTTTAGCCGATTGATGCCCAACTCCATCAGCACTTTTAAGGAGCTAAGCGCTCAGTTTACTGAGTACTTCATCGAGGGACATAGGTATAAGAAGTCCACGGCGTGCTTGATGAGCATCAAGCAACGAGAGGATGAGACGGTGAGATCCTACATAACCCGCTTCAATAAGGAAGCACTCTCGATCGATGAAGCTGACGACAAAATACTTGTAGCAGCCTTCATGAATGGATTGCGGAAGGGTAATTTTTTGTTCTCCTTGTACAAGAACGACCCAAAGACCATGTCGGAAGTACTCTACAGGGCCACCAAGTACATGAATGCTGAAGACACGTTGTTGGCTCGGGAGGAAAAGCCCAGGAAGAGGGAGAGACAGGAAGACACATGGCAGGACCAATGGCAGAAGAAGGCAAGAACAGGAGACTGAAGGGATGAAAGGCGCTCTAAGCCCCTAGGAGGAAGGTTCACAAGCTTTACTCCATTGATTGCCCCGATAGATCAAGTCCTAAGGCAAATCAAGGATGAAGGGGCTCTGACATTCCCCGAAAAGCTGAAGGGAGACCCTAACAAGCGATCTAGAGACAAATATTGCCGCTTCCACCGTAACCACGGTCATGACACAGCTGATTGTTATGATTTAAAGCAGCAGATTGAGGCCCTTATCAGACAAGGAAAATTGTAGAAGTTCGTCAGTAAGGAGAGAACAGATCCACCCCCTCAAGAGTAGCACCCCCGACGGGATAATGAACGTCCTAGACCTCCCATAGGGGACATAAGGATGATTGTAGGGGGAATAGCGACTACTGGGTCGTCCAAAAAGGCTAGCAAAACTTACCTTAGGATGGTCTAGAATGTTCAGTTGACGGGCTCCGTACCAAAGATAGCACAGAGAGAAGGCCCTATTATCGGGTTCTTGGAAGAAGATGCACGACGTCTTCACCACCCACATGACAATGCGCTTGTTGTCAGCATACGAGTAGGAGACTACAACATGCATCGGGAGTTGGTCGACAATGGCAGCTCGGCAGATATCCTATACTACTCGGCGTTCTAGCAGATGAGGATTGACAAGGAACGATTGGTTCCAACGAACGTCCCGCTCGTTGGTTTTGGAGGAACAAGGGTGTTCCCTCTGGGCGTGGTCACATTATCTGTAATGGTAGGCGACTACCCTCAGCAGATCACTAAGGACACAACATTCCAAGTGATCGACTGCTCGTCTGCCTACAATGCTATCATCGGATGACCCACCCTCAATTGGTGGAAGGCTGTAACCTCAACCTACCATCTGATGATTAAGTTCCCCACCAACTATGGAGTGGGAGAGCTACGCGGAAATCAGGTGGTCGCACGCGAATGCTACGTGGCCATGATGAAAATGGATGACCACTTCCAAACCATGAACTTAGAAGAACATCGGATGGCGACGAAGGCCGTAGAGAAGCTTGAAGAGATACTTCTTGACGACTCCAATCTTGACTGAACGACCAAAATTGGAACCCTCGCTAATCTCGCGGTCCTCCAAGCACTCACAACTTTTCTTAGAAATAATCGGGATGTATTTGTCTAGAGCCACGAAGACATGCCAGGGATAGACCCTTCAGTCATGGTATATAGGCTGAATGTGTCACCCTCCTTTTCACCTATTCGACAGAAGAAGCGGGTGTTCGCCCCAGAGCGAGATCAGGCCATAGCAGAAGAGGTCCACAAACTACAGGAGGCGAGCTTTATTAGGAAGGTTTATTACCCCGATTGGCTGGCGAACATAGTGATGGTTAAGAAAGCTAGTGAAACGTGGAGGATGTGCGTGGACTTCACCGACCTAAACAAAGCGTGCCCTAAAGACAGCTATCCTCTCTCGCGGGTTGATGTTCTAGTAGACTCTACGGCTCAGCATCAGCTGTTAAGTTTTATGGACGCCTTCTCGGGTTACAACCAAATCTGAATGCACGAAGATGATTAGGAGAAAACTTCGTTCGTGACTAGCCAAGGCCTCTTCTGTTATAAAGTGATGCCATTCGGCCTAAAATACGTGGGCGCGACGTATCAGAGGCTTATGAACAATATGTTCGCGCAACAAATCGGGAGAAATGTTCAAGTCTACGTTGATGACATGCTAGTAAAAAGCCGAAGGGAGGAAGATCACTTGGAAGACCTCAGGGAAACATTCAACACCCTTCGCTCTTACAACATGAAGCTTAATCCAGGAAAGTACGCCTTCGGAGTGACGGTAGGAAAATTCCTAGGATTCATGGTGTCCCAAAGGGGCATCGAGGCCAACTCGGACAAGATCCGGGCCATAATGGAGATGGCGCCCCCAAGAAATGTGAAGGAAGTACAAAGCCTCAACTGCAAAATAGCAGCACTGAATAGATTCGTGTCGAGGGCAACGGACAAGTGTTTACCCTTCTTTCGCACGTTGAAGAAATCTTTCGAGTGGACTGCCGAGTGTCAGCAAGCATTCGAGGAATTAAAAGCTTATCTATCTTCCCTGCCGTTGCTAAGTCCCTCGCAGCCAGGAGAAGAGCTTTTTCTTTACTTGACCGTCTCCGATGCCGCTGTCAGCGTCGCCTTGGTCAGAGAAGAGGAAAGAGTGCAGAACCCTGTGTATTACGCCAGCCGGGCGTTTTGCGGTGCCGAAGAAAGATACCCGCCCATAGAGAAACTCGCCTTCACATTGGTTACGGCAACCCGCAAGCTCAAACCGTACTTTCAAGCCCACACGGTGATTGTCTTGACCGACAAGCCCTTGATGAGCTTCAATGAATCGGTGTGTTTTTCTTGATTTGAAAGAAGCAGATCTTCATTTCATGATTCGATGTGTTTTTCTTGATGAGCTTTAATAAATCCGAACCTTCTATTTATAACGAAGAGATAAAGAACGATAGATGGGTATGTTAGATGAGAATGATGGATGAAAATTGTCAGTGTGAATGGTAGATGAGAATGTTTGGCATTGAATGGGAATGGTAGGTAGGAGACTAATAGGCACTGAATGGGAATGGTAGGTTGAATTGGTAACTCAATATAACTTCAAGTTTAGGATATGCTTATGAGGATTCATTTGATCTTTGAAAAGGAAGTCTTGATGAAGTTTGAAGGATATCCCTGAAGGAATTCGGACTAAATGGATGAATCTCAAACTTTGATTTTGAGAGCTTGAGTTTTGGACAACGCGCGATCGGCATAATATACTTGGAATTAATCATTGGAGAATTGGCAAGCAACATTAAAAGATTTAGAAGCATAGAATTAATTAAATGAATCCTCACAAGCATATCCTAAACTTGAAATTACATTGAGTTACCAATTCAACCTACCATTTCCATTCGGTGCCTATTAGTCTCCCACCAACCATTCCTATTTGGTGCCAAGAATTCTCATCTACCATTCCCACCGACAATTTTCATTCACCATTCTCATCTAACATACCCGTCTACCGTTCTTCGTCTCTCCGCTATAAATAGAAGGTTCGGATTCATTGAAGCCCATCAAGAAAAACACACTGAATCATGAATTGAAGATTTGCTTCTTTCAAATTTTTAGATCCTCCTTCTCACAACCATTTCTTGCTATAGCTTTGTCATTCTCAACACCTTGCAACCACTATTACATTCGTTCCATAAACACTTATTTTTTTCAAGGTTCGGTGCAATATCTTTTGAAAGCGTGGTATTTTTAACTACTTATGCCTCTTTATCCTTTTGTCCGTTAGTTTCATGTGAAGAACAAGAAGAATAAAGAATTTCTAACACACTTATAGTCAGAGATTCGTTGTAATTTTGTTTCAAGGGTCTTCGATCCATCCTTTAGCCAAATTGAGAGATATTGGTGTTCGAGTTGAAATCACATTACTACAATTCCAATCAACAAATCTTTCAAGGAGATCGAATTAGATGATCACTCTTTTGTAATTTCAGAGAATTGTACCACATATTCATCAATACAAATTCATATTTGTCAAACTATTTTACTTGTTTGATTTTTTTCAAACTCGAAATTTAGTCGTCTACAAATTCTGGCACACCCAGTGGGACCTCTAGTGAGCATGTAAAATCTCATCTTTTGGGTTCTCTACGGTGGGAGAGAAATCATGCGACCAACTTCTTATGGAGGAAGAATGGGATTTGCCCCCATACTTGAGGTGTTCTAAGGTGGAGATGTCCTTGTTGACGACCTTGTTTCTTGCAAGAGGGTCTAAGGAGATGATTGTCTGGACCTTGGCTTCCTTGGTTGATTGAGGTCGAAGTTGATTGCGGGTTTTAGATTGGCTATGAGTGATTGCACCAATGTAGTTGTCAGTGGTAACAACACTAGGTCTAACTTTAAGCGGGAAAGGTTTCTCCCAAAAAAAAAAAAAAAAAAATTTTAACTGGAAAGACTACAAATACGTGGGATAAACTAATTATCCCTAATATATATAACTAAAACCTTTGACTTTTTATTGGCCTCTCCAGAGCTTGCCACATCATTATCATTTTTTTTTAAAATAAAATTATTTTTGTTTAGTCCAAACTTAACAAGGAGTGAAACTTTATTTCTCTAACAAGTTCAACTTAAACTCAAACTCATCATTATCATTTTTTTAAAATAAAATTATTTTGTTTAGACCAAACTTAACAAGGAGTGAAACTCTATCTCTTTAATAAGTCTAACTTAAACTTAAACTCAAACTCAAACGTTGATAATTTATCTTCAAATTTGCGAGGTTGATCATGAACACTATAAAAGTAGTGCAAACCCTAATATATATTTTTTTAAAACCAAGTAGAGGTATGAGCTATTTTTCTATTATTTTCTTCTCCTCTACTTTGTAAAAAAAAAAAAATATATATATATATATATATTTTATGGTTTTTCATGTATTTTTTAAAAAGTGATTATTCTTTTGAATGTAACCCATCTTTCTCTTATATTTCTCTATTGTTTAGTTATCTATATTTTGTTTTGTTTCAATAATTTCTAAGCAGTGAATCATCTGATTCTTTAATATCTTTTGGTATTTCTTCAGAAGTTTTAATATCTGAATTTTTGAGTTATTTTTTTTGCAGTATATTGCACATTTAAGCAATAACTTCTTTATCAAATTACAATACAAATTGAAGTCATACAAAAGCAAATCATACAATGATGTAGTTTTTTAATCAATTTAAGATTTTATAAAATTATTTTAGTTTAACTCACAAATAAGTAGTTTCCGTATATATTACGAGTTAGCGACTAATTACAAATATTTGGGTTTTTAAGCCCAAGCCCAATATTGAGTTGGAAACAAACAAAAAGCCCAAAGTCGATAGTTAGGTTTAATTGGCGCAAAAAGGTTTCGATTTAATTTTCGAGGGTTGGGTTGGGTTTCTGCCATTTATTACTTTTTATAAAGTAAAATATCTGATAATTTTATTTCATTTTCCATTTCTTCACACAGAGCGAAAGAGAAACACCGAGAGAGAGAAAGAGAAAAAATTATAAAATTATTTTAGTTTAACTCACAAATAAGTAGTTTCCGTATACATTACGAGTTAGCGACTAGTTACAAATATTTGGGTTTTTAAGCCCAAACCCAACATTGAGTTGGAAACAAACAAAAAGTCCAAAGTCGATAGTTAGGTTTAATTGGCGCAAAAAGGTTTCGATTTAATTTTCGAGGGTTGGGTTGGGTTTCCGCCATTTATTACTTTTTATAAAGTAAAATATCTGATAATTTTATTTCATTTTCCATTTCTTCACACAGAGCGAAAGAGAAACACCGAGAGAGAGAGAGAGAAAGAATCAGAAGAAGAGAAAGAGAGAGAGAGTGATAGAAATGGCTTCGGGGTTTAGGGGAAAGAGAAAGGAGGAGGAGGAGTACGCATCGGAAGGCGAGTTTGAAGGCCAAGCGCCCCCAAAGAAGAGAACCTTCAACTCCAACTCCAACTCTAAGAAGGACTCTGACGATGACTCTGCTGACAACATCGTCGTTTGCGAGGTCCCTATCTCTTTCTCTCTTTCTCTCTACGTTCGTATCTTTGTTTCTATTTATGTATATATTTCTAGGGTTTGTAATCTAAATTGCTTTTGTTTTTGAAATAATGTGTTTGTTTAGATATCGAGGAATAGGAGAGTGACGGTGAGGACTTGGCAAGGCAAGGTTGTTGTGGACATTCGTGAGTATTACAACAAAGATGGCAAGCAACTCCCTGGCAAAAAAGGTCCCTTTTTTAATTATTATTTTAGGATTCATGTTTCAATATTTGGTTTTGTTGAATTGGGTTTGTGTTGGATTCTGTTTGTTTGTTACTGTTGGTTATTTATGTCCAGATTGACACTTTTATATGCTTTCCTATAAATTTGGGTACTGCTTAGGGTTTTCAATACTGTTTTGTGTGATGGGTTTTCTCTTAATTTAGTAGAAAGTATAGGGACACAGCCTCTGTGCCATAACTTTGAGATGCTTGATTGTGAGTGGTGGAGAAAAAGTGTTGGGTTCATGTGGAAGTAATTGTTCATCACTGACGGCCGACCACTTCATCAAGTTGTGGTAACTGGTGTTAATTTGGTGAACAAAATGGAGTCTTGTAGCTCAGTAGAATTACTTGACCTCCTTTACAAAGAGAGCTCACTTGCTGTAACAATTGACTTATTGAAAAAAAAAAGGTATCTGTTGAGCCAACCCTATTTTAGAGTGCCATCTATCACTTACTTTTGCCTAGGAGACATCCTGTATAAAACATCACTTCTGAATTACAATCCTTTTCTAATAATGTTAGAATGACTTTATCAGATTGTGTAATGGGCAATAGGCTTGGCCTTCTGTGACCATTAAAGATCAATTAGTCACAAGGGATAGAATGGCTACATGGGGTTAGAATGGTGACATGCTGTGGGTTTTTTTTTTTTTTTTTTTTTTTTTTTGGTATAAACAAAATGTAATCAAGAGATCATATCTTTTTAATGTTCTGTTACCAGGAGAATGTGGAGGGAAATTTTGATCAAATGTTGTTGTGGGAGGCTCATAGGCAGGTTGACAGCTGAAGTGATGAGCTAAATTGGTTGAACAACCTTAAGGATGATAGTTTGCAAATTCTATTAAGTAAATTTGCTTGGGTTGTTTAAATTTATCATATTTGGACAGATAGGATTGCGACAATACATAATGGGAGAGATGGAACTGAAGCAGAATTGTAGAAATAGTTAACTCAATTGTGCAAGATGTTTGAGGAAGAGTACCAGCTAAGAAGAAATTCAGGATTTCATCTTGGAATAGAATTCTTTTCTGAATTTGGAGAATTCTTTTAGATGTGCTGCTCAAGTAGCTGTTGTATTTTAATGTTAGGTATGGTTTTGCTTCTGTAGGTTGAGTTGTGGGTCTGGCTTTATTTTGCTGCTTTCTTGCTTTGTTCTTGTTCTATGTGGTAGGTGCCCTTTGCAGCTTGGTGTTAGTTTCGACTTGGGTTTGTTCGGGGTTTTGAAGGCAGTTTAGCATTTTCTTGTTGGTTAGTCTGGACTCAAGTTTGTGTTTGTCGGTTAGCCTGGACTCAAGTTTGTGTTTGCTGCTTATGACCCTCCTTTTGATCTCAACATTTACCGATGTTGGTAGTATGTTGTTCCTTGGCACCAATTCTTATATGTTTAAAAACCTCTCTCGTATTACATATCTTGGAAAATTTATAAATAAAAATAGTAAACCAATTACAGAGACCATGAAAACTTCTATTGTATCATGATGTATCAGTTTTTTTACATTCAATCAAGCTTACCATCTTCCAGCACATATTGTAGTACATTGAACTTTCAGTATCTATATCTCCTGAGCATTTCACAGTATTGCTCAACTCTAGCTTAATCTTGGAGGAGAGCACTGCTGGTTCTGATCAATAATTATCATGAAAGTATACAGATCTTTTTAATTTTTTAATTTATTTTTTCATTCTTAAGGCATTTGCCTTTATTTCTACTTTCCATTTTAGGCTGTGTTTGGTTCGTGTAAAAGCATTTCCGGAAAATATTTCATTTTCCGGAAATGCTATTTTCCGGAAAGGAAAATGTTTCCATGTGTTTGGTTGTTTTTCAAAAAATTTTCCGAAAAATATTTTCTGGTGTTTGGAAAAGAAGAAGGAAAAGACAAATCCAGAAAAATACAAGCCACAACCCAGAAAAAAAAATCATCAACGATGACAAATCCAGTTCGACGACCGATCGACGGTGTGATCTCGCGAAGCGTCGATTGCGATCTCTCGAAGCACCGCGCCGATCGCAATCTCGGATCTTCCTCTCTCGCGCACGGTCGTCGGACTAGATCGCGATCTCGGTTGCGGTCGTCGGTTCTTCCTCTCTCGCGCGCTTGCTCTCTCTCTCTCTCTCTCTCTCTTTTTCCGGAAATACTTTGAAGTGAAAATGAAAGTGTAAAATGATTTCCGTCGTCAAAGCCATTTTTTTTTCGGTCAATGGAAATCAATTTCCGGAAAATAGAATTTTCCGGACCAACCAAACACCCCCATTTCCGGAAAAGCATTTCTGGAAGTGATTTTTAACCCAAAACAAACACACCCCTAGACTCCAATCCAATAGCGTCAGGTTTTGAATTCATACATTGAGTTGGCAAGGAGCACCCTAGTATTTCTTTGTTGACTTCCTCTAATTGGACTCAGTTATTGGGACTTCAATGTTGTTTTCACAGGGTAGGGGTTGGGGGGAGTATCATTTTTCTTTCATCCCTCTAGTGTACTTCCCATTTTCATCATGGGTTGTGTCTTTCCATATTTCTTCCAATTAATTTTATTAGTTTTCAGGGGGAAAAAAAATATTAAGTCAGGTATTTCATCTTGTCACCTGACCCTGTAGAATGACAATGTCAGCCTATAATTATAACTTGCTTTCTATGAAAAAGTCACAAACCTTGTGAGTAGCCAATCTTAATTTAGGGTTGTTCCTTTTTGTTTTGTTTTCTTTTAGTGATTGGGATTTGTGACTGATGTGTGTTTTGGTCGGTTTTTTACTCTTGAGGCAAGTATTCATTAAAATTAATCAAGAAATAACGACACTTTTTTTACTATCCCAAATTGTTTTACACATGATTAGCATCTAGGAAATACATATTTCTCTCTTTTGGAGAGCCTAATAAAATTTAAGATTGCTTGTAAAGCAAGGAAAAAAAATACTTTGAGTTAAAAAAGGCATTTTCATAACACATCTTCCTTTCAAATGGGCTTTGTCACATTATGTCTCTTTTTAATAAGTTGTGAGTTGTCTTAAGTACTTTTGTGTTTTCCTGTTAAAAAAACTATGACCCAAATTGATGTTCTTGTACTTGTTTTCAGGAATCTCACTTACCATGGATCAGGTATGTGTCACTTTGCTTTTGCTTAGTTTAGTGGTTTATGAAGGCAATTCACTCATTGATTCTTTCTTGTGCAGTGGAATGTACTCCGAGATCATGTTGAAGAAATTGACAAGGCTGTTAATGAGAGTTCTTAGGGGGGTTTTGTTGATATTAGGAGAAAATGTTAGCCTGTAGGGTTCTTTTGTTTTTGGCGACCAGAAACTTTGGATGAAGTATTGATGTTTTGTGCTTGCCCGGGGATGATAACTTGGATTGTGGTTGCCAACTTTACGGTTGGATGTAATGAAAGTGAACCTTTGACTGATGTATGTAATTACTTAATCAACTAGTTCAATGAATAGTTTATCTATGTTTAATGGTTGAAGGAGTAAGTTTAAAAAGTTTAATTAGTGTTTAAACATTATTTGGATTCTTGGGAATTCAGGCTATTACAATCTCATGATTTATTAGATGTCCATACAACCTTAAGGGGTTGGTCTGGTGGTTCCAAAGGTCTCACGAGATCTATAAGGCCTTAGGTTTGAAATATTTAGAGTCTTAGACAGCAACTTGGGTCTACTCCCATGGGATCCCTTCTTGTAATACTCGGTGTGTGGAATAGTGATTATACCCAATGAAAGAATAGTTAGGTTTTTAAAGAGAGTTTTGGACACTCCCATTACCAAAAAAAGGTCCTAGTATGTTCACTTTTTAATGGGAATTTGTTATATCTTTTAGTTTGACATTATATCTTGCCAAATTGGTTTTTGGTAATGATTTTTATTTTTGCATATTCGTTTTGTGTCATGCATTTTTCATATTTTGTGAGATAAATGTTCTAAAAATATATGACAAAAATTTTAAATTTAGCTTATCTTGTAACAATGCAATTCTATAGTAGTTATAGACAATTGCATGGCAAGTAGATTGGTGATAACATCTTAATTATGGAAATAATAGAGGGGGGCTCTGAATAGAATGGAATGATGAAGAATGATATGGTGAAAGACTAATTAATATGTTGAAAATTCATAGTTGGCCTAAAAGAATATGGATGCATGGTACAGTTAATGAGTTATAAGCTAACGGGGGCTTGGTTTAGTTGGTAAGGCTCGGACGTTTCGTCTAACCTAACTAGGTATGAGTCCCGCTGTTAGCAGGAGTCCGTTGGTGGGCATCCAAACGAGTTGGCTCACACATAAGTCCAATTCTAGCGCCTTATCCGGGGGCTAGCGTAACCTAGCGAACCTCAATTTTTTTTAATCAAAAAAAGAAAAAAAAAAAAAGATTAATGAGTTATACAATGTCTGGCTCCCATTAATAAGAGTATACAATATGCTCAAAAAAATAATAATATAAAGAATTCCTGCAGAACACCCGACTCATTTGTTAGCAAACAAAATACGCTTTAGGTGTTGAGCAGTATGTTTCTTAGAATGAAGTCTTTGTTATTTCAACTAGTGTAATTTATTTTCTTTTTGTTTAATGAAATTTTAGTCTTTTTATAAAAGAAAAATAAAGATTTGACTTTTATAATTCGAACCAACTATACCAGCAATAGCTAATTTCAGTCTACCAAATACAAAGATCAACTCCCATTAACCAAAAAAAAAAAAAAAAAACAAAGATTACCCGGGACTCGGATATAATATTATTAGTTTATTACCAATAGTCATGTTTTGCATGCATATCTGTTAGCTCTAATAATCATGCTTTCTTAATAGCTTCAAAGAACTACAAAAATGTAGTTACGAAATAATGCTTTCTTAGAAGAAATGTTTTTTCTTTTTTTTTTTTTAATGCATAACTTTTCTTGATGAATAAGACTTACACTCACAGCAAACTCAAAAGTCTAGGTTTTTTCCTGTATAATTTCAAAAGACCAGTTGAGACAAAGTTTTACAGCCAAGTATCAACTAAAATTGCTCTAAAAAAAAAAAAAAAATAGCAACTGAAATCCCCAAACAAAACACCAAAGTGAGTCTAAGATTTGACTCTTGTGTTGTGTGTTTAAAACACAACCCAAGTGCCCAACCAGTAAGTCAGCAACGACATAAAAGTGTAACTTGGGTCACTTACGCTCTATTTGTTTCGATGTAAAATATTTTCCGTAAAATATTTTCCCATTTTCAAGTGTTTGATTGCATGTAAAATATAGTCAAAGTTGTAAAATATTTTCCTTTGACTAAAACTTTATTGTTAAAAACTTGTAAAATATTTTACCAAAAAAACAAGTGTAAAATATTTTACAAAAATCTCACAGCCTCACACCCGAGTCTCTCCCTTTCTCATACTTTACTCATCCTCTCTTACACTAGCCCAAACCAGCAACAACACCCACCGGCCACTCTCTGCCTCCACTCCGCCAGCACCCTTCGCCGCCCTTCACCTCCATTCTGGTGGCACCACCATCAGATTTCGGTATGTTTTGTCATTGGAGAAGTCGTCATGAGAGGCCCGAGGTGAGCCTTATCACCGTTGCTCGTTGGTTGGATCTGGTTTTGAATGCTACAAACGCCACTGCTAAGATCTCTGATCTGGAATCGCTAAGAGTGAGTGGGTTTTTTGTTCCTTCACGATCTGGGTTTCTAGGATGGCTTAAGGGTTGCTATGGGTGGTTGGGTGGGTTTGTGGGTAGTGGTGGTTGGGCGAGCTGTGGTGGTTGGTTGGCTTTTGTTGATTTTTTCTCTCTGATTTGTGATTTAGGTGGCTTGTGGTGACTGTGGTGATTGGGTTTGTGGTGGTTGGTGGTTGTTGGTTTGTATTTGCATTTTCTAGTATTGAGGTCAATCCAAACACTTGAAAATTTTCTCTTGCGAATGGTTACATGTAAAATTTTTTACGTCGAAACAAACAGAGTGTTAAAAGAAGTTGGAAGCTGATGAGTTGTGGTGAAAGAAATCAATGAAAGAAGAAAAAACAAAACATAGAAATGCCTCCTCTCCCTCACCCTCAGCCCCCAATTCCCAAACCCTAAAACTAAAACCAAAAAAATAAATTCTACTTCTTCTACGGCCACCGTAAACCCTCCCAACACCGCCCCACCGTCTGCGGTGGCCTCTTCTCCAACCGCCAATCCCTCTCCCTCCATAAACCCTTACCTCCCCCCAATCCCCAATCATTCAATCTCCACCACTGGGACCCACAACATTCTCCCCCCACCAACACCACCAAAAACTCTTCACCCTCCTCCTCCTCCTTCATCTGCCTCTCCCCGATCGCCCGATACATCATCGACTCATTCCGCAAAAACCAAAACCACTGGGGCCCACCCATCGTCTCCGACCTCAACAAACACTACTGTGTCCAAGTTCTTCCACTAGGCCTCCAAAAAAAAAGGCTTCCACCACACTTTCGCTTCCTACAATGCCTTTGCCTATTGCCACAACCACTCTAACCGTTTCCGCTCCGCCGATCAACTGCCCGAACTCATGATCTCCCAAAACAAACCCCCCACCGAAAAACAGTTCGAAATCCTTATCCGATTCCACTCTGACGCCAATCGGCCCCTTCGGGTTTTCTAGGTGTATCAGAAGATGAAGAAATTCAATGTCAAGCCTTGGGTTTTTTTGTATGATAGGATCATTAATGCTTTGATGAGAAATGGGTATGTGGATTTGGTGGTTTCGGTTTATGATGATTTTAGGAATGATGGTTTGGTTGAAAAGAGTGTTACTTTTATGGTTTTGATTAAAGGGTTGTGCAAAGTTGAGAGAATTGATGAAATGTTGAAGGTTTTGAGTAAAATGAGGGAGAATTTGTGTACGCCGGATGTGTTTGTGTACACGGCGATGGTGAGGGTGTTGGTTGAAGCAGGGAATTTGGATGGGTGTTTGAGGGTTGAAGAAGGATAAGGTGGAGCCGGACACAATGGTGTATACTACTTTGGTTACCGTGTTGTGTAAATGTGGGAGGGTGGAGAAAGGGTATGAGTTGTTTAGGGAGATGAAGGAGAAAAGGTGTTTGATTGATAGGGCGATATATGGATCATTGGTTGAGGCATTTGTGGCAGATGGGAAAGTGGGCATTGCTTGTGGTTTGTTGAAGGATTTGGTGGATTCTGGGTATAGAGTTGATTTGGGGATTTATAATTTGATTATCAAAGGTTTGTGTGGTGTGAAGTGAGTTGATAAGGCTTATAAGGTTTTTCAGGTCTCAATTCAGGAGGGTCTTGAGCCAGAGTTTGTGACTGTGAATCCAATTTTGGTTTTGTATGCAGAGATGGGAAGGATGGATGAGTTTTGTAAATTGTTAACCCAAATGGAAAAATTAGGATTTTGTGTCATTGATGATCTTTCGAAGTTCTTTGCTTTCGTGGTTGGGAAGGAGGAGAGGACAATGATGGCTATCTAAGTGTTTGAGGAATTGAAAAAAAGAGGTTATTGTAGTGTTTCCATATACAATATTCTTTTGGGGGCACTTCACAAGAAGGGGGAGTTCAAAAAGGTGATATCACTCTTTGATGAAGTAAAGGAATCAGATTTTGAACCTGACTCATTGACTTATAGTATTGCAATTGAATTTTTTTGTTAAGCTTGTTGATATTAAAAAAGCATGTTTGTGTTATAATAAAATCATGGAAATGTCTTTGGTTCCTTCTGTTGCTGCTTATTGTGCTCTTGTTAAAGGGCTCTGCAATACCAAAGACATTGATGCTGCTATGACGCTTGTTAGCAATTGCTTAGCCAATGTTACGAGTGGCCCTATGGAGTTTAAGTATACACTTTCCGTTATCCATGCCTGTAAATCAAGTGGTGCTGAGAAGGTGATTGAGCAACTGAATGAAATGACGCAATAGGGTTGTCCTCCTGATGAGGTTATTTACTCTACTATCATCTCTAGCATATATAAGAATGGGACAATAGAGGAGGCAAGGAAGGTTTTTTTGAATTTGGGAGACCACAAACTTTTAACAGAAGCCAATATGATTGTCTATGATGAAATGCTAATTGAGCATATGAAGAAGAAGACCTGAAACTTGGTGGTGTCCGAATTGAAGTTTTTTGGTCTAGAGTCCAAGTTGAAAGCAAAGGGTAGTACACTACTGTCAAGTTGAATGTATGCTGTTAGGTTCAAGTTTCATTGATTTGCCTTGCTGGTAACTAGTCAAATATATTCATAAAAGAAAGAACCTGCTTGAGAGAGCTCAACTCTCTATTTCTACCCCTTTTCAAAAAATGTATCACTGAATGAAAGTTCACCAATTTGCCACTGTCCAAAAAGTGGTGAAAGATGTGTTAGCTCTCTGATCAGAGAGATTCACATTGAGAGGGCAAAGGTACGATTCATTCTTGCTTGCACCTTTGGAGCTTTTCTGTGGTTTCCTTGTCAGCTGTGTTTTTACTCAAAAAGAGTAATGCCAAGGGATTATGTTGTGATCGGTTCTAATAAAATGAACACCCCTAATTTTTGCTCCTTAATTTCTACCCTTTTCCTCCCGCAACTCTCGAGTTTTTAGAATTCAAAAGGCATATTGTATGAATAGATAATTATGAGAATATTTTATTCTTAGTGAATTAGTTCAAAACTTTTTTTGAATTCTTGACGCAAAAAAGGGCAAGGCCTATCTCCTAAGTATTTGGAAAAGGCAAGGACCCCAAGAAAAAGGCAAGTTTGAGGTCAAGAAAAGCGGGCTCAAGATTAGGAGCCAAAGCAAACCAAGAAAAAAAGAAGTGAAATTCACCCAATAAAATAGAGAATAATTAACATATCAAGTAAACAGTGCAAGCAACAGACGTGACTTACCAATGGAGCTTAATGGAGCTTACTGAAGACCAGTACTATGCATCAAAAGATGAAAACATGGACAAGCTCCCCAACTTCAGAAAATTCATTGCATACTATACACTAAGAAATTCATTCTTGGTATAGGCAACATTCAATCTCATGTCCCTTACTTTAACAACACTAATAAAGGTAATAAATAAAAAGCAGTTGCATGAAAAATTATTAAATCAAGGATAATTAACAACTCCAACACGTTATTCTGCAGCACACTTTAACAACAACACTAATAAAGGTAATAAATAAAAAGCAGTTGCATGAAAAATTATTAAATCAAGGATAATTAACAACTCCAACACGTTATTCTGCAGCACATGTTACACAGCCAAGCAACCTTTCTGTTGATGTCATGGAACATCAAGATGACGAAATTGCTTGAGAGGGGTAAAACTTCCATTGACCACTGCAAATCAAGAAGCATGCCATAATTAAAGTGGGAAAAAAAATGAACTTCTCATCAAAATGATGGGTTAAATGTCCATAGGAGTCCCCTTTTCAAAAATTTTAGAAAGAAAATATGTTATATATTTATTTATAAATTAATACTGCAAAACCTGGGTAATTAGCCATTTGATGTCTGAAGAGCCCTATTTTCTTCCACAAACGTACATTTGAATATGTAAAGAGCAATTGCATCAATGCTTCTAAAATTCCCCCCCACCCCCCAAAAAAAAAGTGATAAAATTTACACAGTATGACATGAAAAGCTCTCACATCAGCTTGTCTATAATTGTGCAAATATGCAAAAGAGTTATAGTAACCGGATAAATATACACGATTATAGTAGCTTTGTATAAATTATTTTATTAATCTGCTTTACTTTTCTCATGTCTCTATCTTCTTGCCATGGTCCTAAAATAATAAAACATGCAATAGAATGAATATTTTATTGAAATAAATGTTTAGAATAGTTAAACTGATGTGAGTGTTTTATAAAAGTGATGATGTAAAATACAAAAAATAAGTTCTTTTTGTAAAATAAACAGAAATTTTTAGAAGCATTGATGTAGTTGCTCTAATCATACACTTCCCAAAGCATCTAGGAGGAAAAGCTTGGGAGAACGGCTTTTTTACTTTGTACCAATTAAGTCTAGAAAAATTCTTCTAAAAAAAAAAGTCTAGAAAATAAAATTTCATGATTTTTTTTTTCACAACTTCTAAAGTAATATGTTCTAATCAGTGTTGATATAGGTTGGGTTAGTAATGGACTCATACAAAAGAGTAGTTATTACAATTGCAACTTATCACATAGCAATCGTAAAAAAATAATTATTTCATGTCTATTTGCTTACGCTATTTTACATAACATTTAAAATAAATAAAAAACGAAAATATTCTTTAACATTCATTTTACTTACACTGTTTAACATAATATCCACAATTGCAATTGATGAGCTGATGACACATTTTAAAAGGTGAAAAATGGAATTTTCATATTTAAAACATGAATGTATATGTGAAAAATGGATGTCAAAGAATCATTAGTCTTTCCTATAGACATGATCACTTGCTACATCTATACATGTCCATTTGCATAATAAAATTTATAGCTGATTGACAATTAGTAATTGAATATGAAAATGTGTTCGTTTGATATAATTTTTCAATAATGTTCAGTGCGAATATGAAATAGTTCGAACATCTTACCTGACAAAGCTCGCATCCAATAAACATTAGTGCCTCTGCATTCGAATCCTATGTCGTTGGACTTGATGGTTTTTTTCCCACCTAAGGTACAGCTGAGGAAAGATCCTGAAAAAAATGTCATCAGCGTGTTTGTAATACCGTATCCTCCACCTCTTCCAAAGCACAAGCGGCCCAATGACCATCCCAAAGCCAAAAACAAATCCCAGTTCAACACACAGGTAATTCCAGTCAATCAAAGGCCTAGATTTTGAGTGCATATCTTCAAATGGAGCTGGCGGTCTTCTATCTGCAGATCTACATTCTGCCTTCAAAGGGTGCCCACATAATCCTTTATTCCCTTCATAGGAACCTTCTGAAAATGTAGCAAATTGCTTGATATATGGAATTGGCCCAACCAATTGATTAAACGAAAGGTTTAAGACTGATAGAAAAGTGAGACTATCTGCAAGTTGCATAGGTATCCCACCGACAAGCTTGTTGCTTGACAAGTCCAATGACTCAAGTTCACTTAATTTTCCTAGAGATGGCGGGATTCGGCCCGTGAAAGCATTGTGTGACAAGTTGAGAACATACAACGATTTAAGTACTTCTATTTCTTCTGGTATTGGCCCATCAAGATTGTTGCATGAAAGGTCAATTGAAGTGACAAGAGTCAAAATCTTCACCAATTCCCACTCTAGACCCTTAATGAAAATTGCTATTGCATCTTGATACTGATAATTCTTTTCAATGTACCTTTCATAGAATCTACCCATGGAAAGCGTTACTATACTAGCCACAGAATGGAGGTAATTGAGCTCTGATTGGACTTCATTATTAGCTATCATTGCCTTTGAGTTAGCGAAGGACTTTATTGATAACTTACCACTAAAGTTATTTGAAGCAAGGTCTACAATTTGAAGTATCGACCAAGTTGCATTCAGCCCTCCACAACCAACAGAACCATAAAATTTGTTTGATCTCAAGATAAGGACACGCAAACTGGATATGTCTTTCAAGTGACATGGGAACTCATCTTGTATCCGGTTGTTCCCAATGTCCAATAACTCCAAATTTGTGCAATTGGCAAGAGAATTTGGTACCATCCCTTCTAGTAGGTTTCTATTGAGACTCAAAGTTTGTAAACTACAATTGCTTGGAAATATGTCTGATATTTTGCCAGTGAGGTTGTTTCTCCTTAGATCTAGAACCTTTAGAGTTTCACTCATTGCAATGAGGCAGTGGGGAATTGTGCCACTCAAGAAATTATTAGACAGATCTAGAATTTCAAGATATGTAGCTTTGCATATTGCTTCAGGGATATGCCCATTGAGTTTATTGCTTGAAAGAGATAAAAAACTAGTGTTAGAAAGATAGTTACCAATGTCAATTGGTATGACAGAGCTAAAATTATTCCATGACAAGTCCAGATACGAACAAGATGGTGGGGGAGTTGGGAGTTGCCCTTGGAATTGGTTGGACCGAAGGTCTAGCATACCTAATGATGAAAGATTGAGTAGAGGTCCTTCAAGGTAGTTATATGAGAGATTTAACTGTAAAAGATCAAGTTCCCAAATCCAGTTTGGTATCTCTCCATGTATCTGGTTTCTAGAAAGGTCTAAAATTAGTAAGCTGGTTTGGTTTCTCAAGAAACTAGGAAATGTTTTTAACTTGAGAGAAGCCAATCGCAATGACTCAATAAGGGAAAAGGGGGATAATGAAGAATTCGTTCCATTATATTCAATCAACAAGCTATTGTCAGAAAGATCAAGCACAATAAGATTTGTCAACTGCTGAAACACATTAAGTTGAAAGGAGCCATTAAAGTTATTTGAAGAAAGTAATAGGATTCGAAGACGTTGGAGTTTACCAATAGAAGTGGGTATGGGCCCTTCCAAATAGTTCCTACTCAAATCGAGGTATTCCAACAGGAAGAAAGAATTGGAAAATTCATGGATTTGACCAGACAATTTGTTGTTGGACAAACAAAGTTTCCCTAGACTTGGAAGCTCTTTCCAGTGAGTGAAAGTAAACTGACCTGTCAAATGATTATCAGAAAGATCTATCGTGTCCAAATTCTGTGCCATGTTGAATGATGGAACTGGTCCGATGAAGTTGTTTGATGACATTTCAATATTAACCAATTCAGTAAGATTTGCCATGAAGTTTGGGATAGATCCAGTGAAATTGTTTGATGATATGTACAAATCAAACAATCGGGTAAGATTTGTCATGGAGTTTGGTATTGATCCAGTGAAATTGTTTGATGATAAGTCCAAATGAACCAATTGAACAAGATTTGCAATGGAATTTAGGATAGATCCAGTGAAGCTGTTTGATGATAAGTCCAAATGAACCAATTGAGTAAGATTTGCTATGGAATTTGGGATAGATCCAGAGAAGTTGCACCGTGAGAGATCTATTTTGGACAACCCTTTAAGGTTGCCAATAGAATCAGGAAGTGCCCCTGAAAAGTTTGTACCACTAAGCACCAGCGACTGAAGAGAACCATTTGAATGAAATTCAGGCAAAGAACCGAGAATTTCATTAAATGATAAGTCTATCGTCTGCAATGTTGGAATCTGGAAGATCTTTTTCGGAAGTTGTCCATTCAATCCACAGCTACTGAGCCACAAGGATGTTAAATGTCTGAAATAGGAAAAAAATTCTGGAACTGGAGCAGAAAAATTGTTATCATCGAGTTGAATAATTGAGAGAGACTGAAGCTTGAGTAAGGAGGAATCCGGAGGCCCCTGAAGGTTACAACCTGACATGCTCAACACCCTTAGATTTGGGAGTGAAGATGATACGGCCTGGCACCACTCATTCCCTTGAGATGATATATTTACACCATCCAAATAAAGTTCCGTAAGCCACGTAAGGTTGTGAACTAACGAAGCCAAGTCTGGGTTCTCAAGTACGTTATCGTTAGACAAATCGAGAGAAACCAACCTTGTGAGACGTGAAATCTCAATGGGAATCTGCCCTTCAAAGTCAGCATATGATAGGCTTAAATACCTTAAATTCGTCAGATTTCCAAACTCCGGAGGAATCGGGGAATCGAGTTCATTATAAGCCAAATTCAGGTTTTGGAGATACTGCAAGCAGAAAAGGCTACTTGAATTGTCGAGTCCGTCAAAGATTGATTCCCAGGCCAAGTTGAGGCCAACAACAAGTCCCCCATTGCAGGTGACCCCTTCCCACGAACAGCAATCAGTACTTTCATTCCAATGCACTAGTTTTGTGGACCTAGTTGTGTCGAATTTGAGGTTTTTCTTCATATCGAGCAAATAGGATCGCTGATCACCACGACATTGGCCAGACACCACAAAGACAGGAAAGTTGACAAAAAGTGAGCATATTGGTATCAAGAAGAGCCATGAAAAGAACGGAATTTTCATTGGGAGGTTGTAATAAGAAACACTCATACAATCAAGAATTGAAGAGGTGATGATATTAATCTCTGGCTTTGGAATTTACATATAGCTTTTTTGAACTGTGGCTCAAGTCTTGGAAGACCAAAAACCACTCGGGTTTGGCACGGCAGTCAACAGAGTGTAGAATGGGAGGCAGAATGGTAGATGAACGCAACTTCGCTTCAATTGGAATAATGTTAGTAAGGCCATGATGTTCAAGAAAAAATTGGACCTCATCATTCATTTCTGACGAATTTCATATTCAACAGAATTATCACCTACCGTGGTTCCGTACACAATGTTGTTGAGTTGTTGTCATTCATTGCTGCTGATTTTACAAATCATTCCTAAACATTTTGCTCGCCTACAATTTTTTTATTATTTATTTATTTTTTTCTATTGGAATCTTATTAACTGAGGCTTAGGATAGTGTACTTTATTGATGAGTAATCTTTGGTTTTGGAGTGTGAAGACTAAAGACCCATGAAAGTGGCCTTTTAGACTTGTGGCTGAAGTCTTGGAAGACCAAAAACCACTCGGGTTTGGCACGGCAAATCAACAGAGTGTAGAATGGGAGGTAGATGACAGCAACTTTGCTTTGATTGGAATAATGAGGATAATTTCTGACGAGCTTCGTATTCAACACGGTGGCTCTAGCGTAGGCAATGTTGTCAGTCATTGCTACTGATTTTTACAAATAGTTGGATAGCTGAAAATGCCTGCGTTGGCGCGTTTTGCATTTTTTATTTTATTTTTTTATTTTTTTTTTTATGCACGCGTTTTCTGCTTTTTGGAGACAAAGTGCACTATTCAATGGATTAACTGTTTATATACGGTTTACGGGACCCATAATCATTTTATTCAGAAAAAAAATATTAAAAATGGATTCTACGGTACTATTTATACATTTAAAAAATTTTTACTACAGTATTTTCAATTTTAGTAAAATAAGTTATATCCAAACAGACTCTTTTATTAACCAAGGCTTAACATAGTTTACTTTATTGATGATTAATCTTTGGTTTTGAAGTGAGAAGACTAAAGACCCATGAAAGTGCCCTTTTAGACCTGTGGCTGAAGTCTTGGAAGACCAAAAACCACTCGGGTTTGGCACGGCAAATCAATAGAGTGTAGAATGGGAGGTAGATGACAGCAACTGTGGCTGAAGTCTCGGAAGACCAAAAACCACTCGGATTTGGCACGGCAAATCAATAGAGTGTAGGATGGGAGGTAGATGACAGCAACTTTTTTTTTATTGGAATAATGAGGATAATTTCTGACGAGCTTCGTATTCAACACGGTGGCTCTAGCGCAGACAATGTTGTCAATTATTGCTACTGATTTTTACAAATAATTCCTAAAAATTTTGCCTGACTACAATTTTTTTTCTATTGGAATCTTATTAACCAAGGCTTAGGATAGTTTACTCGTGTGCCAAAACAACAAATATCCATATCAAGTGATATATATAGTCCCGGTTTTCCGTGAAATATGATGAATAAAAAAATGGTGAAGAATCTATGAATCCCTTAAATTTTCAGTGGACTCTTGCATTTGAGGTTCTTCTATTCGTTAATTAAATCATTTATTACCTACTTAAAAAACACACACATACAAGGAAAATAAAAAGAAGTCACTATATATCCACACATAAAATGGTGTATTTAACCCTTTACAGAAGGCAAATTGTAACTTCAAAATAAAAACTGCTTGAAGAGGGCTCCCTATCTGACATGACCAAGACTTCTGATTTTTTTTTTAACAAATCTTCCTCGTCCCAATAAAAATCTAAACCAGCAAACTAACAAATATTATTTTTTTCAATGTTCTAAAGCAGAGATAGAGATGCTTTTCAATGCTCTCATTACAAAAAACTTTTCACTTCAATCTTCTCCACCCTAGACCAACCTTAAGACATAAGAGGCTTACAGATCAATTATCAATACTTTCTTCCTTTCTTTACCCAAGAATTGTATAAATTTTCAGGCTGTAGGCAATATATTTTGACCAAAAGAGGTGTTAATAAACCTGTAATTCCCAGTATCTTGATGTAGCCTTTAAAATCTCAAGGCTCATCTCTGTTAACTGAACTTGTAAATTCATGGGAGGGTGGCTGTGTCCTGCATCATTTCTGAATGCCAAGGAAATGAAAACATTATCCCATTTAAATGGCTCATTAAGTCAGATAACCATCCTTCAAATAGAAGTCATCTGTGTTGAGAATGATAAAAGAATAACTTAAAAATTGCAATTAATATTAGTAATTTGCTGAAACCATTCCAAGTCCATGTGGTGCCCAACAACCATCGAAATCACCATTAGACGAAAATTATATTTATGATTCAAAGGTGCGTCATTCCAAGTATAATCAAAGAAGAGCAGGGATACTGAGAGATCCCATGTCAAGCACTCTTGGCAAGATCTGTAACAATACAAGGAAAGTAAGCACTGATAAAGCCAATAACAGTGTGCAGAACTGGTGGCCAAGATGATCTCAAGAAACTATACCTCTCCTAATCGGGCATTGATCTTCAAGGGCACAATATCATCAGCCCGGGTTACACCCACGTTCACAATTGCAGTAGCTGCACCTGCCTCATGAGCAGCTCTGTGGAATTCAATGTTAAAAGCCTTTCAGCTAAAGAATAAAATACTAAGAGAAAAATGTGTGGGTGGCTCCTTCTCTGTCAGCTTTATTGCTTTCTAAATCAGAATCTTGATACTAAAATCAAACAAGTCTTCTAGTACTTAATTAATCTGAGCTATACAGGATATCAAGAAGTGATTATAACATATATGTACATGGAAACAACTTATTCAGACATCAAACTGTATATTTACTCTAGCCCAAATAAACATTGATATTAAAAACCATTCATCCCTCCTGCAATGTCAATATAATCTTTGAAACACATGCAGGCTAAAATAACTCTGCAGTTTGAGCTTTAGCCACAAACTAGTACAAGCTTAAGTAAATTCAATTTTTAATATGCACAAGTAAAACAGACATAACTGCACAACGGAGGATGCATCAACAGCATTGACTTAATCCCAACAATTCGAATAGAAAATAATCATAAATTTTGTGTATTTAATTCTTGCGAAAATACATTTGCAACTGCTAAACTATGATTATGTGCTGTTAATTCATATATCATTGCTCACTCTCTTCTTGACAGTGGTCCTTTATTCAATTTTATATGCTGCAGGTTTTGCTTACTAATTAGGATAGACCAAGCACAATAGAGAAAAGATACTTCCTTATGTAGAGGTATGCAGCAAGCATTGCCTATGTAATATTAAACTTTTCGCTCACTTCAATGTGAAACATGTGTACAAAATAAATATGTACCTGAGAAGCCGGAAAGCAGACATGGTCATCATAGATGATCCTAACACAAGAAATGCGTCACATCCTTTTGCAGCTTCCATTGCCTTATCAGCTCTATCCTTGGGAACATTATCACCAAAGAAAATAACCTTCAAAGTTACCACGTAAAACAGAAGTATCAAAAAGACCACCTTAATTGAGTTTCCAATGTACTTAAGAAAAGTTATGAAATGTGTGTAAAACTGCTGGGTGCAAATGAGCAGTACCCAAAAAAAAAAAAAAAAAATTTGAACAACACAAAAAAGAAAAATGGAAAAAATGGCCCTTATTTTATTGCATGTAATGTAATCACCCAGCCTTCAAACAACTTAAATAAATTTATAGACCTACAATGCATACTCAAGATGCAATCTCCCCTTTATTTGTACATAAAATATGTAAGAACTTTTCCATAGCTTAAAGGGGACGTGTGCTCATTTGAAGGGAATAAACAGTATCAAATACTTATTTTCTAGCATGAAGATCTAGGCCATTTTTCTGAAGTTGAAAACTGCTTTTGGATCTTTCTAACTTCTTAATTCATTTTTTTTTTTTTTAACTAACAATAACTATAATGACCAGACCCAGTCAATTCCATTATAGTTGTGTGATGGTGCCTTTGCCAGCTTGTCACATGGATATGCACCTGAGGGCCACATTCATGATCCTACTTCTGTTAAATTATGAGTGCTTTCAGAAAATGTAGACAGAAAACTTTTAATTTTATAAAAGCAAAAAAAATCTTACATCAGGTTTGAGGACACCATTGCATTTTTGGCAAGTAGGGATATGAAAATCCTCTTCCCAAAACTTTTCGTCAATTTCAATATCACCATCAGGTCTTTGCTTCATGCCAAAACTCTTGTCCGAACCAGGGTTTCCATAATCAAAACTTTCAATTGCTGCCGCCCACTGCAGTAAAAATTGAAATCTTGCTAATCAGTCATGCATCCCAAATAATATAAGAGAAAGAAAACAAGGGTTTGTGGCCAGATGAAACATTAGATTTTATTTTCCAGGCATAGACAGACAGTTAAAGGATTCATAAATTAGAAGGCCAGAAAATCTATATTTACAATGCAAAAGGATAGATCTTGCCTACAATTATATTTTTAGATCGTGAATATAGGATTGAATTCTTCTCAGAAGAACACAGCCTTCCATTGGACATAGATTAAGGCTCACTCATAAATCTCCCTTCTTAAGCATAAAGAGAAGATGACAACGTTCTGAGCCAAAAAAGGTGACAATGTGAAAGTAACCAATTATGTGATATGAGAAGCCTAGATTGTTGCGACTCCAGGAAGAATAAATTACTCAAAATTAACCAAATTAACCTTTGGATTGAGCTCCTTCACTTGATCTTGAAAATAATTCCGACAAAAAGAAAATCCACAATCTAGACAAACTACAGTATACACAGTCCCATGTAGTTCAAGTGGGTTGCTACCAGCACGATGATGCAGCCTGAAACAGAATAAATGATAAAATTAATCCCATTGGCTTTTCTCCTGACACAAGTAGAGTTACACATTTGAAAGAAAAGGACATACAACTGCTAGTTACCTGTCAACGTTTTGTGTAATCATAAATTTTATCCGGCCAGCTTTCTCTAGAGATGCTAAAGCAATATGAGCTGCACCAGGCTGTGCTGCAGTAAATCGTCTCCATCCAGCATAACTCCTTGCCCAATACCGCCTGCGGGCCCGACTTGATCGGAGAAACTCCTGTTGAGAAATCCACAATACTAACTTAAGAAAACTTGATATTTAGAAACACAAACAGCAGTAATTTACAAGATGAACATTCAGAGCTTTGATCAACTGCGTCAATGTTTTGTGAATTAATTTAACTCTTCTTCTTCCTCCACTCAATCTTAAAAACAACGGCATGTCTTTAGAAAGGAATTGGAAATAGTCACTATAAAACATAAGATACCAGTATCATAATCCAAATTAATACTCCCTTTGTCACATAATGAGTGACCCAGTTGGAACATGCACAAATTTAATAAAAAACAGAAGAAAAAATAAAACAATCTTGTTCTATAACTTTCCAATTTTTTCCTATTAAGATTAATCAACACATAAATTGAGAGACATGCATTAGATGTATTGTGGGAAAGAAATTCCTTGATAGTTGGAATGGAAATATATTATGGGACAAAAAAAAAATGCGAATTGAGCACTCATTATGGAATTGAGGAAGTAGTAACTAATGAAAATATGCCAAATTATTGGGGCCATTGGTTTGAATAGATGATTATTTTCAAATTCTTAGCATGTTCATTGAGTTCTGAATAATATTAAATTTATCCAAATATAACTTATATGCTACTAAGCCTCCCTATTTAGTCTTGCTCTTTTCAATAAACCTTCAAAATTAAATGTGTGATCCCTCCTTATTAAAAATTGATTTAGGCTGTGACAACTTGCAGCTGAATATATAGAGGGAAAGAAATTAAGAAGAAGAAGATTTAATGCCAAGAACATTGTAGCAAAACTGGCGCCTTTTGGTGTTTCCAACACAAACATCCAAGGCTCAAATCCCTTCTCCTCCCAACTATTGATTTATAAAAATAAATAAAAAGGGAGGATTTAAGAGAGAAGATGAAACAGGTTGGAGGGATGGAATGGATCAGAATATAAGAAAAGCAAGAAAGTAGAGAGGAGAGTATATTCGAGAGGATTAGGGGTATAGAAAGCGATGAGATATAGAGAAATATCATACCAAGAAAAAGAGAGCAAGATGAATAAGGGAGCAGTGCACCAGAAAAGAAGAAATGAGATAGCAAGGGAAGAGGGAAGACCAAAAAAAAAAACTAAACATATAGAAAAGTAAAAAAAAAAAAAAAAAGTACTCATCTATTTTACTCCTTTACTGAATCAGAAAGATGCCTTCTAAAGGCTTTGCAGTACTTGGGGAACAGGAAATTATACTCTAGATCTATAAATTGTCCTTATAAAAAGATACATCAAGACCTACATCTCCTACTTCAAGCATTGAAGAAAGTTTAAAAATATAAATATTACAGAAATCACTAAAACATTTTCCTAATATATCTAAATACTTTTGTGGGGTAATCGTAACAAAAAAAACATACTGCTATAGGGGATAAATATCACAGCACATGCCTTCAGATCACCTGATGAGTAATTGGTTTGAAACCAGAACTATAAGCACCATTGGGGCTGCAACATGATAAAAAATAAATAAATAAATAAATAAGCCGATATTATTTAAAAAGTAGAAAAATATTACCATTTAGGGAAAATAAGGAAAAAAAAAAGATTTGGCATTTGATAAATTTTAAAAGGAAGCATCACTTTACAGGTATGATTAATTCCACCACAAAGCCTTAAAAATATATTTAGTGTGACATATTGAGCGCAAGAGCACTTTAATCAACCCAAAGCCCACTCCAAAAAAAAAATAATAATAACAATAAGGTTTGTCTTTTTTTTTCTTTTTTTTTTTTTTTTTTGCTAAACACAATAAGATTTGTCTTGAGACTTGGGTTAATGCTAAACCGCATAATTACATGAACCAGAGGCTTATGCAGTGACATATATTCAATCTAACAGAAGAGTGATTTTTTTGTCCTGTGATAAAATCACAAATGAGAAAAAAAAATATTGAGATAATAGGTGAGTCTACCTCTAACAGGGGCTTGCTGAACAAATTTGTATGAAAACTGAGATAGCTAGATTCATTTTCTTTGTTGATGACAACCAGCTACCAAAATGCAGCATAGGCCACAAACATCATATAAGAGTACACATATTAAACAGTATTGGAAGCCTATAAAACCTTTGATATTCATATGGATAATTGATATGATTTGAAAGGTACAGCAATAGTCAAAAGAAAATGCGGATTGACTGGATCAATGAGACAATTGAGAAGAAGTATCAACTATTACAAACAATTATGCAAAATAATTGAAAATGTTTTGGGTAGAGTCTATATATGCCAATGAACAAAGAGCACATGCTTGATGTGATCAATATTAGGTGCTGCATCAGCAACATTAAAAGGTCTTTATTAGAAACAAATAAAACACAAAGGTAGAAACATCCTTTAGTTCTGTGTGCTTATGTGAAATAGTAATTTGGGAAAAGTTTCAAGAAATTTGTGGATCTTATAAGCTTACAAGAACCAAAGAGGAGGTAGAACCTTCTATAATCAGGAATTCCACATTCTGTACTGATTCCAGCCCCCGTTAATACCATGAGCTTGTTACTGCACGATAGCAAATAACCAATGAAACAGAATCTGGCAAGAAAACAATTAAAAAAAGAGCTAAAAACTAAGCACTAGGATTCATAAGATAAATTTCATAAGAAACCTGGAAGTTTAAAATATAACTATATGTGAGAACATCTAAGATTGACCTTTGATCAAAGAATTGATATAAAAGGTTGATATCACTAGTGCTAGGAGGATCTGAATCAGGAACCAACTTCTTGTCCCTCAAAAAGTTTGAAGGTGCTCTTTCTCCTCTCCCTGATGAGGTCCCAGGAAATGAGATCCGGCATGAAGTTTTAACAGACTTTATAGAGCCCTGAAACAAAATGACTCTTCTTCCTCTACTTGGAGATTTCCAATTACGGTGACTTGATTGAGGAAAACCTAAAAATAAAAAAGAAATTTATACAGAACATAAGTAAGAAATTTATCTAATAACGCTAAAGAATTTGATGGATGGCATGGGCATACTTGCCTGTCATAATTCTCGCCAGCACTTCACCTGCACTTCTAGAGGTCTGCTTATCCAAAGTGAATAATTCAGTATTAAAAAAATTCAATCCACAACTGAACAGATTCATGGAGAAATGATGCCAAAATAACATATCAAACAGTATAGACTACTTTTCTTGTAGACTCAAATGGATAGGCATATATGAATTTTGATGAAATTTTATTCAAAGAAGCTTCTGCAGAATGTACATTTCATTTGTCCACTATAATAAAATCTCCAATCATTATTTTTGAGAACTAAAAGTTATCAATATACTCCTCAGATATGTTCGCATAAGATTGTGAATGGAGTTCTTATTTGCTTTCAATTCAACTATTTGGTACAATTCCTTTTTGACATTATTTTTTTCTATACTCAACATTTGATGTAATCTAGACCAATCTAAAATGCACCTAAATAAATTCTTCTCTTTGGAGCTGTGTACAAAATAATTTGACAATGATGAAAGATAAAAGTGCCTCCACTTATAACTGAAATAGACTTTAAAGAAGCAGCAAGCAAATATATGATTATAGCAATTATTTCATCAAATGTGAAGTAGTATTTTAAGAATTCCAGTACCCATTTCCAAACTTGAACCAACACATCATTCTATTTCCTTCTCATCTTTCGTCTCCACCCCAAAAAAAAAAAAAATCCTTAAAAGTGTTATAATTCTCCTCCTCCAAAACCCAGAAATGCCTACGCTTCTATTGTTGAAGCAAATACAAATGGACCCTTTGGCTTCTCTTTGGTTTGGAAAATAGAATAGCTAAGTGAATAAAAAATACAGATGAACTTCATGAGCAATATTCATTATTTTTCACAAAAATCATTTTTTATTTATTTAAATATAGCAGAATGGTAAAGATTAGAGGAAATTAAAGAGAAGAAAGTATTGGAACTTACAGAGAAGAAGAGTGGGTGAGAATGCAAACGCATGAGCATAGAAGCCATTTGGTTGGCTGGCGTTTTGAATATCAGATTATTTCTTCAGCAAAATTTAAGGTGGTCGGATTATGGCAAAAGGAGAAGAGGTTGTTTCGTTGAGTTTGTGGTTGTGCTTGTGGGTCTATTTTTATTATTATTATTATAAAGATGTGTTTGTTTTTGATAATAGAAAGAAGCATGGGAGAAATCGAGGGGGTAGTTAATTGTTTCTCACTTTCCTTGTCTTCACAATTTGGTCCACTACCACTTGCGTTGGGTGACACTTTTTTTCCCACGTTGCATAAGTCTCCACCCATCAATTTCGAAAAGTCAGGGACTTGTAATTAGTTAGTTATAGTAGTAGTATATACAATAAGAATTAAGATGAGTTTTCATGCTCTAGTATGAGTTTTGCATTATCTACTAGAGACTAGAGAGCTCATTTACCTTAACTAAATTGTTATACAATTTTTTTTTTTTTTTTGAAATCATACTTTACTCCCTACATTATATTTTTCTTACACTTTCCTTTTAAACTATAATAATACACACTTACTTTTCTAAACTATATTCTTTTTTACACTTACCTCTCTAAATTATGAGATTGCACACTTATTTTCATGGGTAACAGTTTAGGCAAGTAAATATGCAATCTTTTTTTTTTTTTTTTTGGTGAATACGGAGCAATTGCATTAAGAAATAAAAGTTCTACAATCAGAGGGGCCAAGCCTATCACGGTGCTTGCCTAGGAAATCAAAATTCAAAAGAGGGATAACAGTATGGGGAGGGGAAACAAAAATACAATCTCCACCATCACCAGCAGCTCCCATCTGAGCCAAAGCGTTTGCCTCGCGGTAACAATGTAGAATCCTAACTTGAGGCAGTTGCAGCAACAGGTACCTGCAATCATCAACAAGACCCGAGAGGTCCCCATTAGTGTTGCTATCACCAGAGATAAATGAAATTGCTGCAGTTGCATCAAGTTCGATCTCTACTACCTGGGTCTTCAAATCCAAACAAAGAGTGAGCCCCTCCCTAAGCGCCCACATTTCAACTGCTATACTAGAACTGACCATCATTGCCTTTGCAAACCCCCTAATCCACAGCCCATTACTATCCTTGAGCAAACCACCACAACCCAATGAAGCACCTTCTTTACTAAATGAGCCATCCGTATTCAACTTGAACCACCCAAATTCAAGCTTGGACCATCTAACTTGCTTAACTATTTTGTTCTTTATCTCCTCCTGGTTTGCCACACAGTAAAAGAACTCCCTAACTTGCATCTCCACGGCCTGGACAAGGTTGTGGTTTGCTTCCTGCTGCTTAAAAGCCTTACGGTTGCGATGCAGCCAAAGGTTCCAGATCCTAAACAAAAAGAAACACTTCCACGGGTAGTCCTTGTGAGTGGCCTGGCGTGGGCAGTGGGCATTAATGTGGAGCCAGTCCGCAAGGTCACCAGTGAAGGAAGGTTGGGCCTGAGGAGGGCACCCAGCCAACCGTCAGAACTCCTGCGCAATTGGGCACTCCCTAAGCACATGTAGTATGCTTTCTTCATTGTCTGTGCAAAAGGCACATCCCCCTAACCCCTCAATACCTCTATGGGCCAAGATGCTCTTGACAGGAAGGCTATTATGAAGGCATTTCCAAAGAAAGATTTGGATTTTAGGCAGAGTCTTGATCTTCCATACCCACTTACCATGAAAATCGTTGGCACTCAGGTCTTCTCCAACAGCCAACAGGTAAGCATTTCTTGGATCAAAATCACCATTAATGCTCAAAATCCAGCTCAACTGGTCCTCCCTCACCGAGATTCTTCTAAGCGTGGTCGCCTCAATAGCATTTTGTATATCTGGACTTAGCGAAATGGATAACATCTGCAGATCCCAGATACCATTAGTGATAGCATCCTTAACCATCAATTTGTCCTCTCCTCTTCCCAGTGGCCCTTCAACTAAAGATCTCAATATACCTGCACTAAGCCACTTATCATGCCAGAGATTGAGATTACTGCTACTACCAATAGTCCATTTTGCTCCTCTATCACAGATAACCTTCCCCTTTTCCACAGCAGCCCACACACGGGATTGCCTTCCTTTCTTAAGTTGCCTTTGGCACTGATATTTCTTATGAAGAACCTCAGCCCAGCCCGCACCTCTACTCCTAGTCATTCTTCTGTAGAGTTTTGTTGCAAGAGTAAGGTTTCTTCCCTTGGCCTCCTGGATGCCCAAGCCACCTCTTACCTTAGGCTTAACAATCTTAGACCAGCTCACCATGTGCATTTTCTTCCCCAATTCACTAGCTCCCCATAAGAAGTCTCTATTAGTTCTATCAAGGTGGTTAAGTACCCTGGCCGGCAGGACACAACCTTGCATTACATATGAAAGGGTAGCCGAAATAACCGATTGAGACAGAATAACTCTTCCTGCCATAGACAACATATTTGCTTTCCAACCTTGGAGCTTCGCCTGGACTCTTTCAATAATGAAGTTAAAATCTTGAGAGGTTGAACCCGGGTGTTTTAAGGGGAAACCCAGGTACTTACCCAAATTTGGAGTTGAGCTAAAACCCAAAACATCACTCAAATCTACCCTAGTACTTTGGCTAACATTGGGGGAAAAGTAGACCTTAGACTTGTGAAGGCTCACTTTCTGTCCAGACAGGTCACAAAAGGTGTCAAGTGCTTCTCTAACATGGCAACAATTCTTCAAGTCAGCTTTGGCAAATAAAACCAAATCATCTGCGAAGAATAGATGAGAGAAAGCAGGACCATTCCTTGAGGCTTTCACAGGGTCCCAAAGCTTTGCCTCACATTTTTCTGAAATAAGATAACCCAACATCTCCATACACAAAATAAATAGGTAAGGAGACATAGGGTCTCCTTGCCTAATTCCACGAGAGGGCAAGAAAGGGTCTAATTTCCCACCATTAAAAAGCACAGAGATGGAAGGTGAGGAGACACAACTCATGATAAGTTTAACAAGCTGATGAGGAAACTTGTACAGAAGGAGGATATCTCGGATGAAATGCCATTCAAGTCTATCATAGGCTTTTTCCAAGTCTATCTTAATCGCCATGTAACCTACTTTACCCCTCTTAAGACTCATGGTATGAATGATTTCTTGAGCAATAATCATATTATCCACCCCCAATCTGCCAGGAACAAAAGCAGTTTGAAGAGGGGAAATAAGACTAGGCAGAAGCGGTCTAAGCCTCCTGACAATCATTTTGGTGACCACCTTGTAGATGGTGTTACAAAGGCTAATAGGCCTAAACAACCCAATGGAATCAGCTCCTGGACATTTAGGAACGAGGGTGATAAGAGTTTCATTGAGGTGAGGGGGCATAGCATAATTTGCAAAAATTTCCTTAACTTCTCCGAAAACAATTTCACCCACAATACTCCAATACCTTTGGAAAAAGCCAGCATGTAACCCATCGGGCCCAGGGGCTTTGAACGGCTTCATACTCCAAAGAGCCTCCTTAACTTCTAAGATATTGATTTCCGATATCAGTTGCCCTGAATCCTCAACAGGCACACAGAGTGGCCAAGTAGGGATATCCCAAACGGCTCTCGGGGCACTAGTAGCACTGGAAGAAAAAAGATCTTGATACCCGTTTCTGAGCAAGGCAACAATATCCCCTTCATTATGCACCCAGTTACCAAGGCTATCCATAAGGCAAGAAATCCTGTTACGCTTCTGTCTAATAACAGCAGAAGTGTGGAAGAATTTAGTGTTCCTATCCCCTTGAATAAGCCAATTATACCTAGACTTCACAGACCAAAACTCTTCTTCTTGCTGGAGAATTTCAAAGTATTCCTTCCTCAACTGTGCATCAAGACTCAGAAGGTGATCACTGGGACAAAAGGCTAGGCTAGTTTGAACCCTTCAATCTTGCTTCCACCCTATTCTTCCTATGAAAAAGATTACCAAATACTTCCTTATTCCAAATCTTGACATCAGTTGTAAACTTGTCCACATTTGGTTTAAGGCGTAAATCATCAGCCCACGAGTCCCTCAGAATACCCTGAAAAAGGGGGTGAGACATCCACATAGGCTGAAACCTGAAAGGTCTAGCAACTTGGATGCAGGAGCATTTTCAAACTTCAACAAGACAGGACAATGATCAGAATGAGTGCAGGCTAAGTGATGGATAGTAGCTTCTGGGTAGAGGTCACTCCACAAGGGGTTGGCAAAGCCCCTGTCCAACCGCTCTTGAATAAAATGACCCGTATCCCTTTTATTAACCTAGGTATATTTAGGTCCATGAAAACCCAAGTCCACCATACTACAAGAATCCAAACATTCCTTAAACAGCTGGACACGTCTAGGATTAAGAGGTTTCCTCCAAGTTTATCATGTTTGGAAAGAAGCTCATTAAAATCACCCAACATAAGCCAGGCCAGATTATGAAGTGAAGCAACAGTAGATAAATTATTCCAAAGTAATTTTCTTTCCTCTAGTCTAGGACTTGCATAAATAGAAGACAGAAGCCAGTTAAAGTTTGTAGAGCGTACCTTGACCACCACATGAATCTCTTGCTCTGTTTTCGTCAGGAGGGTAACCTCCACAGCATTAGAGTTCCATAACACCCAAATACCGCCGGAGTAGCCGATAGTATCAGAGTGAATGGCTCTATCAAATGGGAGCCTGTCCGTAACTTCCTTAGCTCTAGCACCACCCACTCTAGTTTTCGTTATGATAACAATGGAAGGGGAGTGGGCATTGACCAGATCAGCCAACACACTTTGAAAACGAGGGTTCAAAGCCCCTCTGCAGTTCCAAAATAATATATTCATTGATGGGGAAATTGATAAGGGCGAGGGCCAATCATTGGTGGTTTGAGCCTCCAGCTTGCTCAGTGACCTCCATCCCATCAACAAAGTCTCCCTGGGCACCTTCTCCCCTTTCACACAAAAGATTGCATGGTCTAACACCCCCAGCATTCTCTCGCTTGAGCAGATGAGCAGACTGAAGCAAGGTAGAGGGGCAACCATCGATACTAGCTTCTTCGATATCCGGTTTCCCCTGCACCAAACTGCGGCTATCTCGGTTTTCACCATTTTCTTTTCCACGAGCTCTTCCTCCTGGCCTAATTCGCTCAAGCTTTGCTCCAGTAATCGCGGAGATAGAGTCCTCCAATTAGAAAGCAAGTATTACGCGGATAATAATTTAGGGAAATAAGTATGTATTTTCATAATTTAGAAGGATAAGTGTAAAAGGGTATAGTTTAGGAGGAATATAATTACTTTTTATTTTTTTATTTTTAATGAGAACTAATAGGATTTGTTTTTCTATTGATTATGCCAAATAAATATAATGTTTCTGGATTTTTTTTTTTTCCCTATTCGATGGTTAAATAAAAAGATATTTTTCTTTTCGTTTACCTCTATAAAAAAGCTAGGCCGGTATTGTTAAGCTAAGAGGGAACGTGTTTTTTTTTTTTGGGTTAATATTGAAATTTGATTTGAAGCTTGGAACATATAACATCTTGATTATTCATATTTTTTAAAACTACTTTGAGGAGTAATTTTTTTTTAATAAGTCATTGTGGTTATGAGTGCTTTTTAAATATATGTGTATAGTTCAACTTTATTTTTTAAAATGTATAAAAATGTTATTTAATAACACATTTTAATGCACTTTAACCACTGTCTCACAAAAGCCATAAAAGACATAGGAGGAAGTAGAGCATTCATATCAGTTCGTGTAAATTTTTTTTTTTTTTTCTATTTTAGCATAAGAACCTAACTTTTCTATGTTACTTAACCACTTTTCAAAAAACACATTACATATTATCTATTTTAAACTCTATTTTATAAAAATATTAAAATTTCTTAATTTTTTTAATTATTTTTGTTTCTTCACACACCACAACCACTCTCTTCTTTCATCCTCAAAAAAACATATAAAAAAATTTAAAAGAAAGAAAATTTGAAATGTACAATAACTATGCTCGTTTATATTTACACAACATGCTATTTATGCGTATGGACAGATTAGGGCTAATTTTTTTTTAATTGACCAATGCTAGAACCAAAAAACTTAACACAACTTTTCATATGACAAGTTGTGAGTAACGGAAAAAATATGGTGGATTCATGTGGATCCAGAATTTTATTACCCAGTTATGATAAAAATTATGTAAGTTTTTGATGCTACTAGCATTTTCCTTAAATCTGTGGGCAGGCTAAAAAGCCCAACAAGTTTCTCAAAAAAAAAAAAAAAAAAAAAAAAAAAAAAAGCCCAACAACGTGTTAAAAAGGCCCTCATCATCTCCAACGAACGAGTAGAGTAAAAGTAATGGCTTTGCAAATTTGGTTCCCTCTCTTCAACCATTACCACAACCACAATCTCTGTAAACATGATAGATATGGTCCAACATTAATGTCTTCTCCCAGAACCCTCTTCTCAGTTACATTGCCCAAAGCTTCTCTTTCATCAACTCAACAACACAGCCCAGATAACACTCATTATTTGAATTTGAATATTAATAATAACAACACTCACAAAGCAACTCAACTTGGTTTTTTGAGCAAGAGGAGGAACCTCAACCTAGTAATTCTTGCATTGTTTTCAAATGGGTTTTTGCCAAACATGACAACAAAGCCCATTTTGGCTGAAGAATTGCAGCTCCAAAGGTACATAGATCCCAAGGAGGGTTTCACTCTCCTCAGACCCTCTTCTTGGATCAAGGTACTACCTTTCTCTCTCTACTCTACTCTACCATGTATGTGTTGTGTGAATTTGCTTTGAATGTATCTACTTTTTGTTAGATTAAATTAGATTCAATTTTCTAAGAACTTAAAGCTTTTGGGACGGTTGGTAATTTATTATGGTTTCGTAGCAAGAGGTTCCCAAAGCCTATTAAATTCATCATTTCCTAATAGCTTAAGTTTTGGGACAACGGTTAATTTATAGTATGAGCATACAAACCAACAGACAGACACACTTTCAGTAATGTTGTTTGTATAATCGAGGTTGGTTTTGTGTGGATAGGTTGATAAGGCAGGGGCAACTGTTCTGTTTGAAGAGGCTAATAAGGGAAGTAACAATGTTGGGGTTGTGGTAGACCCAGTTCGTCTTAAAAGCCTTGGAGAGTTTGGGACTCCTCAATTTGTAGCCGAAAAGCTTATACAGGCCGAAAGGCGCAAGGTAACTTTTTTTGTTTAAATGCTGCTTTCTGGTGGGTATTGTATGTACTTGCTTCAAATGTGGAAGGAAGGAGATTTAAATTGAATGAAGTTCTTTGTTGATTCTTAGTGAAATGGTAAAAGCAAATCCAAATGGACACATGAAAAAAAGAATAGGATGGCCAATAAAAGGGTAAAACCACATTTTTAAAGATTAGATATTTTCATAATTAGAGAGAGACCTTTGCTTTAGTTTTGTGCAAGCACTTCTGGCTGTTGTTTCACTTTTTCACTAGGTTAATTAATATTTCTGTGTTTTTCTCGCTTAATTTACACCTCAAGGACAAGGTGTTCCAGATGTTTCACTTTGGTTTATAACTCTAATTGCACTGCCTGTTTAAGATTGAAACACAACTTGATCTTTTTTGTTGTGTGTAAACTTTTGGTTGGTAATTGAAGCACCACTATGGCTCTACCCATCTCAATGAGCCATCAAATGCAAATATCTTTATTCTTTCAAGATAACTTTATGCTTCATGCTTGGATGTAATCATTAGTGATTATTTGGTGTAAATATTTTCAACTTTTGAATGGAAAGGATTTTTAAATTGATGGTTGGTTTAAATAAGAGGAAGAACTTTCATTTGGATAACTTGAAATGGTTAATTGTTTTTATCATAGCCAATGAGCTCTAGCTCAATTGGCACCTCATTCCCTTATAAGTTCTAGGTGGAAAGTGTGAGGTTATGGATTCAAGATCCATTGGATGCTTGTGTAACTTACCAATCCAAAATCATGTTTCTTTTACAAGTATCAGTTGAAACAAGCAGAAGGGGACAAGTAAAGCTTCTATGAAAGAAAGTTTACATTAGGTTCTTTCATCAATCCAGATATTTTCACTTATTTTACCCATGTTCTTTTGAACATGATTAGCCCTTATTATATACTAATTCCACTTTGGGGACCCAAAAGGCTTCACTGGTCTGTTATCTATCATTTGACTACTTTTGGGTGTAAAGTGCTATATATGACTGATTGGCGGATTGAATGTCAGAACAGAACATAGGAAGTTTCAGTTGGAGAAACAATTAAAGTCATGCATGTGCCACCTCAGTAATAGTACTTGGATATTTTTTTATGAGTCGTGGCTAAATTATGCTTGGTTGAGTTTGCTGCATCTCTTCTCTCTTTTTTTTTCAACAGTTATCTTGTTGTATAAGGAAATTCAAGGCAAACAGTCATGAGTCCTTTTCTCATATAGGAAAGTACAAATGATGCTGAGGTGATTTCAGTTGCGGAGAGATCTGGCCAGGGAGGCTCACAAGTGTATGAGTTTGAGTATAAGGTTGACAGCACCAGGGGAGGGATGAAAAGGATCTTCTCAGCTGTATTTGTGGCCTCTAAGAAACTCTACCTCTTAAATATTACTCACTCAGACAAACCAGATAGTCCTCTTGATGTCCACACCAGAATGATGTTGGAGCAAGTTCTTCATTCCTTTGATGCAGCACCCCAGACATAAAATCACAACATGTGTCGTGGAAACTTCATTTTTTTATGTCTTTGCTTGATCTTCAAAAGCAAAGGTAATGCCAATCACTTGTCTTGTATTCAGTTTATGTTGGAAGCAAGGATATTGGAAGCTTGCTTGATGAAGTAGTAAATGAGTGTTCTGAAACTGCATTGACATGATTAAAGCCTACTACACTTTTTCCCCAGTTCAGTTCTAGCTTAAATATTCATTACTGAAATCAAAGGAAAAAAAGATGTGGTAGTGTTGAAAACTTGTTGCCAATGTTCTTGTGGATTCCACTAGTGAGATCTAGACATACATTCATAGATAAATATAACTGATACATATATGCATGCATATATTCATAGTTATAGCAGTTATTGGTCTACTTCATGATTCATTCACTTGGGCCATGAAAATAACTTAAAATATGTGAATAATCACACTACGTAGTCGACCCCATTTAGAAATACATCTCGGTTCACCAATTGATTTTTTTATTCAGATGGAAATGCTCTAGAATGGAAGTAACCTTTGCTGGTGGATTCAAATGGCAGAAAAGTATTTTTGTGGCATTCATCAAGAGAAGAATCATCCTTTAAGGATTTATCCATCCTTTCAAGTTATGAGAAGACTATGACGGGTATCACTAAATCCCTGATTATTCATTTTTGTTAATATGAAATCAGTTAAATGGGCTTAAGTTGTAAAGTAACACTAGTGTGCTATTTTTGTCTAATATTTCTTATTCAAGATTTCTTCAGCAAATGCCTCTAGGCTTTTTGTAAATTGTATCATGTATTCCAAGTTTATTGGCCATTCTTTCAACAACAACAACAACAACAACAACAACAACAACAAAAAGGGTTTATTTCAAGTTTGTTGACTCGTGCTGTGGTGGTGGTTGTAACATCCATATTTATAGCTACTAGTGCTACTATCCCTATTGTTATTATTGATGTAGAACAAGTTTGATACTAAAACTGATGCAGTTCAAAATTCTCTAAAGAAGTTTGCAAGAAAAACAAAACTGAAAAATATGATAAATTTATAAATCAACACCTACGCTTATTTGGAATCTGCATCAAGTGGGATATAAAACCTAGGAATTGGCATCTAGGGTTGGCTAAAGTTGAACCATTAGAAAAGTCCAACTTAGGTTTTATTTATCATAAATTCTAATTCTAATGACTTGGGTAAAAGCCTAATTATTGAATATGAAAGTAATCTTGGTTCTAAGAAATTAAATAAAATACTAAAACCTAATTAGTCAATAGGAGCTAAGAAAAAAAATGATATAATTGACCTCTAAAATTAAATAAAACTAAATTAAAATAAAATCCTATTTGCATTTCCCACATCAGATTAAGTATCTAGCGCAACTTGTTGCCTAATTGACCATGTTTTAATTATGTCAAATACTATTGCCGACTGAAGTAATATAAAGAAGACTTGTTTTGGGCACACACGAGGATTAAAAGCCTGGTGGACTATTGGATTTCACATTGCACCAAGTCTTGTCTTGATAACTGAAGTATTCAAATTATGTGCTTAAAGATTAAATATAAGATCGAATATTCAATCAAGAATCAAAATCTTCCCAACCCACCAGTGACATTAAAATTACTCAATTGGAAATTTTATTAATTGAAAAAAGATCATTGCATCTTCGGATTCTAGCAAACCAAAAATATCCACGAAGTCTTAATGCCAATTTCAAACGATAGAATTTTGATACACTTTTCATAAGAATAAAGAGGTGCCTTAGTTGATGAGCCAAATAGAGCCATCAAGCTGAGGAGACATCTGATAGAATACTAATAAGTAATAAGTAATGAAATTAAATAAAATGTAAATTGATTTTTTTGAAATTTTTAGAAAATACAAAGGACTCGGGGCAGAAACTTAGGCCTTTAGTAGTTTAGTTTAGTATAACCAAATGACATACAATGAAGAGTTTTTAGGGGTTGAACTTCTCTGAATTTTGACTCAACCATAATAATTAATGAGATTAATTATAATATTAATTTATTTTTTTAGATTAAAAAATATTTTTAAAAAAATTAAAGGACAATAGTGGATTTGAGCCTTTGAGCTTCAATTTTTATATTTTTACTAATATTAATTGAGTTTTTTAGATTAAACAATCTTCTAAGGAGAGAGAGAGAGAGAGAGAGAGAGAGAGAGAGAGAGAGAGAGGATGGATTTGGGCCTTTGTGCTTCTCAATGTTAATCTTTTTGCCATCAGTGTATTTGCGTGATGCATTGTTTAAATAATAAAATGAATGTGTTTCACAAATAATAATAATATGAAAAAAATATATATATATATATATATATATATTAAAGTATTAGCTAAATTAATACAAATTAGATAATACTTTTAGAATTGCTTTGCATTGATTAGAATTTTTGGAAGCAAACATTGAAATCAAATAAATTAAGTGGTTTTTCTAAAAATTTATATTTCTTTTGCTAGAAGGGAGTAGCGGTTGGAGCCTACATTAAGTTCTGGCATAAACTAATAATTCGTTCCATGGCATAATAAACTATTATTTCGTTTAGATGAAATCAGATTCTATCTTATTATAATAAATATAATATCATTCGTTGATCATGCTTGATCTTTTTCAGCATTGTGCAAGTACTGGAAACCGCCGAATGACTTTTCTTGATGGACTTGAATAAAGGTTTAATTTATATGATATAATATATAGCCTTTATGAATCAGTGGCATCAACTTCCTTCTGATCAGGCTTAATTAGTTTCAAGATTCAATCTCTCGTGCCTTAGAAAATATGTATGCATAACCTAACAGCCAGCCTTGTGAGTTGACTAATGGCATAAGATGAGGAGAGATCCCAGTAACACTGGAATGGCATGCTTTGATTTATACTTTTTTCCCCCCTTGAAATCATGAGAGTGTCAACTATCACCAGTATTTTGATATCTCTCTTTTGGCATTTGTTAATGGGTGTCCTTATGTATCGTTAAGGTTACATTAAATATATTAAAATGCTTTTACTTATTATGAGTTCGAGATAGAAAAAGAGTGGTGAGACACTTGTGTGTGTGTCATGAAAGTATAGAAATATGATTGCAGCTTGACTAATACATTAGATGCTGCCTTATCGAATAACTTAGGAATTTGGACACCTATAAAATTGACCTAGTCATTTTTTATATAGTAATTGATGAAGCCGAAAATAGTATCACCAGTGAGTCACACGTTCCTCGTACGATCAAACGGCACCTGCACAACGAAAAGGAAGAACCTAGCAGAGAGTACCGGTGTGGTACCGGCCAAACACCCTCCGAAGGTCAAGTTAGAACTATTCTCACTGCTCTAGAGTGCTAGAGAGGGTAAATTATGCCTACCGTGTTTTATAAGGGTGCTTGGGTTTTTATAGTAGTAGATGGTTGACCTCTCTTCCTTGGAGTAGAAGTCTTTTCCTTATAGGAGTCTTCTTGGGCGTATTTTACGGGATTCTTTCCATATAGGAATCTTTAGGTTCCTTGAAACGCGGAGAGCAAGTTATTTTACTTATATACGTAAACGGGCAGTTCAATCAACTTGTAGACCCACGCCGTCAGTTTAGGATAACCCCGTCTGCCCAAGTTTACTCCCGTCTGCCTAATTACTCCTGTCAGTCTAATTTTACTTCCGTCAGCTTCAGGATGCCCGGTTACATGTGTGCTCTTCCTTTACTCCCCTGTCAGCCTTGAAGACTTGCTGACGGTACAGTTCCCTCTCGTCAGCTTTGTCAAGCTTGCCCGTCACCCTTATCTAACTAGTTTTATCCTCATCACTTGCCCCCTACTCCATACCTCCGTCAGACTTTGTACTGACGGGTTGTGGAGTTTGTTTTACTGGGATATCGTTCGCGTGGATTTTGTGCATTTAATGCCTTGGACAGGTGGCTTGCTCCTATTGGCTTTGCATTCGATGAGACGTCGCTTCGTCTTTCGCGCCATTTTTTTTCATATATAAACAGCACCTCCCCTCATTTTTCACTATTTCATTCTTGCTGATCTTGTGGAGAGGAAGATCGTCGCCCCCCTTTCGTCAGCTTTACTTCCGTCGGTTTATTTGGCGCTGTCTTTTAGAGTTGTCCAGAAAGCCTTCATACCGGTAAGTCTTCATTTTTCTTTCCTTCCTTCTTCTTTTCCCTTTGTTATTTTGCCTCATTAGTATGGTCGTCAGCCTAGGTACTTAGCTTAAACCCGTCACTTGTAGGTAGTCAGATGTCGAGTAACGCGTCTTGTGAGGAGTCGTCAGTCCGCGAAGGAGCGGGCTACGACGAAACCTTTGGCTCTGGAGATGAGTCAAACTTCTCCCTTCCGTCAGAGAGAGGGTCGTCAGCCCAATCTCCTGACGACGATGAGAGTTTTGCTGAGGGAGATGAGGATGAGGGAAGAGGGGATGGAAATGGCGAGGATGGAGTGGATGTTGACGGGGAGGACAGTGACGGGGATGAGAGATCCAGTGAAGGGACCTCAGAGGGTCCCGGAGATAATCGTCCCTTCATTCTTCCTGAGGATTGGGCCGTCAACAAATTTTCGCCTGGGATGAGTGACAAAGTTTTTAGGGAGTTACGGGTTCGTTATCAAATTCCAGACCACATTCCCCTCCGTCTCCCTACAGAGAATGAGAGGTGTTATTCCGGGAGGACAGCTGACGTTGGCATGTATGACGCCATGTTTGCTGCCGGTCTGAGATTACCGTTGACGACTCTACACCGTCAGCTTGCTGACTTCCTTGGAATATCCGTCACCCAGATCGCCCCAAACGCCTGGAGGACTTTTATAGGATCTGAAATCCTTTGGGGCAGTCTTAGCGGAGGACACCGTCAGCTCACTTTAGAAGAATTCTTTCATTGTTATAGGCCTCACCACATCGCCTCGTCTAAGGGGACGTATCATTTTAATGCCAGGGAGAAAGGGCTAAGGCTAGTGTCGGATATGCCAGACTCAAACAGGAACTGGAAGAGTCGGTATTTTTTTGTTGAGGGGACGGATTGGGTTTGCCGTCAGGAGGAGTGGGCGACGATGCCCCGTGGTTACTTTGACAATACTTGGGCCTTCGTCAGGGATTCAGGTTAATCCCGTCAGCTATGAGGCTCGTGTGTTTTCTGAGGCGATGCTAACAATACTTTTTATTTCTTTCAGCTTATACCCGCCCTCACATAACTGACGAGCAGGAGGAGTTTATCCAACGGATTCTGGAAATTCCTTTGGAAGAACGTAAGTGTAGGGATTTGATCACCCTTGACACCCTTCACTTATACTGTGGGGGTCCAGATCCGTCAGCGGAAGCTCGAAAGTTGGAAGAATTTGCACGCCGTCGTGAGTAGGCTTTAATTTATCCCGTCAGTTTTTTATTCTTCCGTTACCTACCTTAATGGTGTTCTTTGTGTTGTAGAAATGGACTCTGCGAAGCAAAGGATAAGGGCCGCCGCAGCCCGTCAGAAGGAGGAGAGAAAGAATAAGGAGGCGGCAGGGGAGGCCTCGTCAACTCCAAAGGTCGTCGCTAAGGCGACGAAGAGGAAGCCTGACGGTGATGACAGCCGTCCCTTAAAGAAAGCTGCCGTCACTCCAAGGGACGAACCACTGAAGGAGAAGTCCCTTCCCAAGCCTAGTCATGGTGCGGGCAAGGGGGTGATGACTTCTGCCGGTCCCGTCAGCGAGGGCCCCTGCCGTCTCCTGACCCACAAGGATTATGCCGTCGGGGAGGTTGGGTCCCTGATTAAACCGACGGATATTGAACCTTGTGACCAGGTGGGGACGGAGGAACTAGGGGCGTCAGCCCTTTTTGACCTTACCAGGGTATGTTTACTAAAATTTTGTTTGGGGAAGCTTTGCTTTGCTTTGGTATACTTTTCAACTGACGGATGTGTTTTCTTAGGCCTTGGTTCGTGTCAAGGCCCTTCAAGATCGTTGTGTGGCGAAGGAGGGGGTCGTCACTCGAGTCCGCAGTCACAATAAAAGCCTGATGAACCAGCAAGCTCAGTACAAGGATGCCGTCCGTACCCTCAACACGGAGCTGCAAGAAGTTAAGGAGAAGCTGACGGAGAGCGGTAGTCGGAGTGATAAACTCCAGGAAGAGGTGACGGCACTGAGCGAAAAGCTGCAGACGGCGGGGGCTGACGCGATCAGAGATTTCAAAGCGTCGCAGGCTTTCTTTGACTCGTGTGGCGAATATTATGGCACCGGGTTTGAAGACTGCCTTCAGCAAGTCGCGTCGGCCTACCCGGAGTTGGATTTATCCGGGATCACCATGGGTGATGGAGACGACAGCCTCCGTCAGTCTACTCCGAGGCGCGACGACAGCGTGGTCCTGGCCCAGCCTGCTGCTAATCCTGCTGCTTCTGATTCTCCTGCTGTGATTGTGGATGCTGACGGCAAGAATGCTGATGTTCCTGCCCCTTAGCTCTTATTTTGTATTTTGGCTATGTATAAAACAGTTGTAGTTGTAATTTTCAAACAATCTTTAAGTGTTCTCTTTGTTTCCCTTGGGCTTTTGTTTGTGTATAGTTGTGTTTAATTTCCGTAACTTTTATATCCCTTTGTTGATGGTGGCCTTAGACGAAATTTTGGTAATTATTCTCGTCTACTTGGATTACGTCAGCTATTTTGCACTGTTGGAAGCCCCCGTTGGCATGAATGCCGTGCCTAGGCCTTAAGCTCCGTCGGCTTGATGACCGTTGGTCTACAGCCCTTGCTACTGTTTTAAGGTCGTCAATCTCTTAAATCCGTCGTTTTGATGACTCATTATTGTATGTCTTGGTTTGAGGGCTATGTCCATACAATGATCGCTTCATCTAATGGTCGTCAGCCTTTTTAGCTTCTAGCTTCGATGTTTTTAACATCATTTTAGCTCGTCAGTTTCTTAGGACTTGATGTTTTTAACATCCCCCCTTTTTTTTTTTAGGACCTTGTCCCTATGATGATTGTTTCATCTTTTAGACCGTCGGCTTTTTAGAGATTTTTTGGACCGTCGGCCTTACCTTTGATGTTTTTGACACCTTTTTGGCCCGTCAGCTTTTTAAGCCTTGATGTATTTTAACATCTTTCATGGCCCGTCAGCCTTAGCCTTGATGTCTTTGACATCTTTCCTGGTCCGTCAGCCTTTTAAGCCTTGATGTATTTGACATCTTTCATGGCCCGTCGGCTTTTTAAGCCTTGATGTATTTTAACATCTTTCATGGCCCGTCGGCTTTTTAAGCCTTGATGTATTTTAACATCTTTTATGGCCCGTCAGCCTTTTAAGCCTTGATGTATTTTAACATCTTTTATGGCCCGTCAGCCTTTTAAGCCTTGATGTCTTTGACATCTTTCTTGGTCCGTCAGCCTTTTAAGATTTCCTGGACCGTCGGCCTTTGCCTTGATGTCTTTGACATTTTTTTGGTCCACATGTTATGGACTTAGTGGTTTTGGTTGCGGACTTACTAGATCGTAGAAAAAATACACTAGTAATTTCTGAAAAAACTCCTCTTATTGCCATGCATTCAAAAAGTAATTAAAAGTAAATCCTGCCCCTTGGGCTAAAAAGAAGAATTATTGCAAAAAATTAAAGTAAATGATAGTTCTGAGGAGTGAGACTAAAGTCTTGCCGGAATGTAAAATAAAATAAGAAAAAGTTCAACTTCGTGCCGTCGCTCCTACTGGTAGTATTTTCGTAAGTGCTCGGTGTTCCATGGGTGCGGCAGTTTCCTTCCTTCCAACGTCTCTAGATGGTACGTGCCTTTCCTTTGCCATGACGTGACTCTGTAGGGTCCTTCCCAATTGGGGCCGAGTTTCCCTTGGGTAGGGTCCCTAGCGGCTCCCATGACCTTTCTAAGAACAAGGTCTCCAACCTGGAAGTCCCTGTGTCGAACCCGGGAGTTGTAATGTTTAGCCATACGGTCCTGGGACCGAGCGAGCCTTTGTTCTGCTATTGCCCTGATTTCATCTATCAGGTCCAACTGTAGTCGCATAGCTTCGTCATTTTTGTTCCCGTCGTGGTTGTGCACCCTGTAGCTTGCGAGCCCAACTTCTGCTGGAATGACTGCTTCGCCTCCGTACGTCAGCCGGAATGGTGTTTCTCCTGTGGGTGTTCTTGCTGTCGTCCTGTAAGCCTATAACACGCTTGGCAATTCATCGGGCCATATACCCTTTGCCCCCTCGAGCCGAGTCTTGATAATCTTGAGCAAGGATCGGTTCGTTACTTCGACTTGGCCATTAGCTTGAGGGTGGGCGGGGGAGGAATAGTGGTTCTTTATTCCTAGTTGCGAGCAGAAATCTCGAAATGAGTCGTTGTCGAATTGCCGTCCGTTGTCCGAGACGAAGACTCTAGGAATGCCAAACCTGCATATGATGCATCTCCAAACAAAGCTTCGTACGTTTTTCTCCGTAATTGTGGCCAAAGCTTCGGCTTCTACCCATTTTGTGAAATAGTCGATGCCTACCACCAGAAACTTTAGCTGTCGTGCTGCTGTAGGGAAGGGTCCCATAATATCTAAGCCCCACTGTGCGAACGGCCACGGGGCCGTCATTGGGGTCAGCTCTTCGGTTGGTTGCCTAATAATGTTGCTGAACCTTTGGCACTTGTCACAGGCCCTGACATAGGCTTCGGCGTCCTTCTGCATGGTGGGCCAAAAGTACCCTGCTCGCACCAGCTTGTGTACCAACGATCTGGACCCTGAGTGGTTTCCGCAGATTCCTTCATGTACCTCTCTCATGACGTAGTCTGCCTCTTCCGTACCCAAGCATCTTAAATATGGTCGGGAGAAACCTCTTTTGTAAAGGACGTCTTTTATTAGGACGAACCTCGCCACCTGGACCTTAAGTCTCCTTGCTGCTTCCTTCTCGTCTGGTAAGACCCCGTTTTTCAAGTATGAAACTAACGGCGTCGCCCAGCTTCTGTCGGAGCATATTTCCTGCATGTTGCTGAGGTTTATTAGTGGAGAAAGCTGTATGAAGGAGAGTACATTACCAGGGATGACCATTTGTTCTGCTGAGGCGGCTTTCGCAAGGCGGTCGGCTCGCTCGTTTTCTTCTCTAGGAATTTGGACGACTTTAGCTTCTAGGTCATCCACTCTCGCCTTTACTTCACCAAGGTACTTCTTCATCTTTTCGCCCTTGCACTCATAGTCTCCATTTATTTGGTTAGTGATGACCTGTGAATCGCAATAGATGACTACCCTCGCGGCTCCTGCCGCTTTGGCAAGGTCGAGCCCTGCTATCAGAGCCTCATACTCTGATTCATTGTTAGTGGCAGGGAAATCAAGACGGACCATACATTCAATGGTGTCTCCTTCGGGCGATAATAGCACAATGCCGGCCCCTGCGGCTTGTCTGTTAGATGACCCGTCCGTATATATGCTCCATTGAGGGGACTCTACTGCCCCCTTGTCTTCATCATGAGTGAACTCAGCTATAAAGTCGGCGATGACCTGTCCTTTGATGGCAGTCCGTGGGCGGTATTGAATATCAAATTCGCTCAGTTCTATGGCCCATAGTGCCAATCGTCCCGCGGCCTCGGGACTGCTCATTGCTCGCCTTAAAGGCTTGTCAGTCAGGACGTTCACCGTATGGGCTTGGAAGTATGGTTTGAGTTTGCGGGCTGCCGTAACCAATGCAAAGGCAAGTTTTTCCATGGGCGGGTATCTTTCTTCGGCCCCATGAAGCGCGCGGCTTGCGTAGTACACGGGCTTTTGCACTTTCTCTTCTTCTCTGATTAAGGCCGCGCTAACTGCTGCGGGGGAGACGGCTAGATAGAGAAAAAGCTCCTCTCCTGGCTGCGACGGGCTTAGTAATGGTGGGGAGGAGAGGTAAGCCTTCAATTCTTCGAAAGCTTGTTGGCATTCGTCAGTCCACTCGAAGGATTTCTTCAATGTTCGGAAGAAGGGTAAACACTTGTCCGTGGCCCTTGACACGAACCTGTTTAGTGCTGCTATCTTTCCGTTGAGGCTTTGCACCTCCTTCACATTTCTTGGTGGTGCCATATCCAGGATGGCCTGGATCTTGTCCGAATTTGCTTCGATGCCCCTCTGAGACACCATGAATCCTAAGAATTTTCCTGTCGTTACCCCAAAGGCACACTTTCCTGGATTGAGCTTCATATTGTAGGAGCGAAGTGTGTCGAATGTTTCTTTGAGATCTCCCAGATGATCTTCCTCCCTTCGGCTCTTCACCAACATATCGTCCACATAGACTTGGACATTCCTCCCAATCTGCTGCGCGAACATTTTGTTCATGAGTCTCTGGTACGTTGCGCCTGCGTTTTTTAGGCCGAAGGGCATCACCTTGTAACAGAAGAGGCCTTGGCTGGTTACGAACGACGTTTTCTCTTGGTCGGCTTCATGCATTCGGATTTGGTTGTACCCCGAGAAGGCGTCCATAAAGCTCAGCAGCTGGTGTTAAGCCGTGGAGTCTACTAGGATATCGACCCTCGGGAGGGGGTAGCTATCCTTGGGGCAGGCCTTATTGAGATCGGTGAAGTCCACGCACATCCGCCATTTCCCGCTTGCCTTCTTGACCATCACCACATTTGCTAACCAGTCGGGATAGTATACTTCTCTAATAAAACTTGCTTCCCGTAGCTTTCTGACTTCTTCTGCTATGGCTCGGTCTCGCTCGGGGGCAAACACTCTCTTCTTCTGTCTGATAGGTGGAAAGGCAGGCGATACGTTCAACCTATGCACCATGACTGAAGGATCTATTCCCGGCATATCTTCATGATCCCACGCGAATACGTCCTGATTGCGTCTGAGGAAGGTTATGAGCTCCTGACGGATCGTGGTGTTAGCGAGCGTTTCGATTTTGGTCGTTCGACTAGGATCGGAATTGTCAAGGGGTATCTCTTCCAACTTCTCGACCGGCTCTGTTACCGTCCGGCGCTCTTCTATGCTTAAAGCCTGAACCTGATCCTCCATTTCCATCATGGCTATGTAGCATTCGCGTGCGGCCATCTGACTCCCGCGCAGCTCGCCTACTCCGTAATCAGTCGGGAACTTGATCATTAGGTGATAGGTGGAAGTTACTGCCTTCCATGAGTTGAGCGTGGGTCGCCCGAGGATAGCGTTGTAGGCTGATGAGCAATCGACCACCAAGAATGTCACATCCCTGGCTATTTGCTGAGGGTAATCGCCTACAATGACGGATAATGTGACTGCGCCTAATGGGAATACCCGGCTCCCGCCGAAGCCAACAAGCGGGGCGTTGGTTGGGATCAACCGCTCTTTGTCGATCCTCATCTGCTGGAACGCTGTATAGTATAGAATATCCGCTGAACTGCCATTGTCGACCAGCACCCGGTGCATGTTGTAGTCCCCCACACGCAGGCTGACGACGAGCGCATCGTCATGTGGATGGTGAAGGCGTCGCGCGTCTTCCTCTGAGAATCCGATTATGGGACCTTCTTTCCGTGCTATTTTTGGCACGACTCCCGTCAGCTGAACATTTTGTACCATCCGAAGATAGGTCTTGCGGGCTTTCTTGGATGACCCGGCGGCAGCCGTTCCCCCTACGATCATCCTGATATCCCCGATCGGAGGCCTCGGTCGCTCATTGTCCCGTCGGGGGTGCTGGTCTTGTGCGGGGGGATCCGCTCTCTCCTTGCTAACGAATCTTTGCAGCTTTCCTTGTCTGATGAGGGCCTCAATCTGCTGCTTGAGGTCATAGCAATCAGCCGTGTCGTGGCCGTGGTCGCGGTGGAAACGGCAATACTTATCCCTGGAACGTTTGTTGGGGTCGCTCTTCAGTTTTCCTGGGAATGTCAGAGCCTCTTCGTCCTTGATTTGCATAAGGACTTGATCCACCGGGGCTGTTAGCGGAGTGAAGCTCGTGAATCTTCCCCCCATTGGTCTAGGGCGTCTTTCTTCCCTCCGGTCTCCTGTTCTTGTCTTCTTGCGGCCTTGGTCCTGCCGATTGTCTTCCTGTCGTTCTCTTTTCCTGGGCTTCTCTTCCCGAGCTAGTAGGGCATCTTCAGCGTTCATATACTTCGTGGCGCGGTAAAGAACTTCCGACATGGTCTTAGGGTCGTTTTTGTATAAGGAAAACAAAAACTTTCCCTTCTTCAAGCCATTCGTGAATGCCGCAACAAGGATCTTATCGTCGGCTTCGTCGATTGAGAGTGCCTCTTTGTTGAAGCGGGAGATGTAAGCCCTTAAAGTTTCATCTTCTCGCTGTTTCATGCTCATCAAGCACGCTGTAGACTTCTTGTATCGATGGCCTCCAATGAAGTGTGCGGTAAACTGAGCGCTGAGCTCTTTGAAGGTGCCGATGG
>NC_044913.1:41385538-41451736 GCF_001633185.2 Quercus lobata | reverse complement strand
AAAAAAAAAAAAAATGACATAAAGCTAGAAAAAAAAAAACAAAAAACAAAAAATGTCAAAAAAAGTAAAAGAAGTTGTTGTTAATGGACACCTTGCAGTATCTGTTAACACAACTCTAATTTATTTTTATTTTTTTGGTAAACTTGTACAAAAATATATTATATGCAGTGGAATATTGATTATAGAAGTTTGTTAATATGTTTATACAATATTAAATTATTATTTGTAACTTATTAATAATATAAACAAGCCTATTCGTAGTAAAGATTCATAAGATTATAAAAGAGGTAAAACATTTTAATCATGATTTTAATATATATATATATATATATATATTTATGAAGAAAGAGTTAATCACTTAACTCCTGAACAAACTTGAGTTTGCTTAGCAAGAAAATAAGTCAAATTTGAACATGCAATTTGATAACGAGCTCAAACTTGAGTCAAGTTAAAAAAATATAATAAAAACTTTTAATATTTTGACTTGACTGATTTACAGTCCTGAACATCTGAAACCAAATTCAATTTCACATCCATGATGAGTTGTAGACATTTTCTGTTCATCCGTGTTTAGATATATCCAAACTTTTTGATTGATCGATCGCATCGTATTATTCGAATAAGTCAAAAAGTCATGAAAATGGGTCTCACTGAAATATCGATGATGTTATAAACTTGCTTCTTGGAAGTTCTTGTTAAACCTCGAAAATGACCAAATTGTCCAAAACTTTTGAAGCAGAGGGAATCATCCATTGATTCCAGTGGAAGCAACGTGAAAAATCAGTAATGACCCACCAACGGAAAGCTTAGTAAAAAAAAACACGTGCAAAACCCGTGACCAATTAAATTCAATCAAGAGCCGCCTCTTTAGAAGGATATTACATCCATACATAGTAGATTAGTAGTAGTAATCTGCATTCTGTAATAGTATTACCCATACCCATGCAGTGACGTCTCACCCATTCGTAACACTCACCGAAGATGCCGGGGGAGGGGGACCCACACATAACCACGCTTCCACGTGTACATTTCAGTCAGCTAATCATCACCAACTCATCACCACCTGTGGAATTTAGCACACAAAGCAGTAACTAACACCATTTGCATCCAACAATACAAAATTAAATAATTAAAAAAAATAAAAAATAAAAAAACTCAATTTTACCTATCACAATTCCAAAATCATTTGTATCCATTAAGTTATAAATGTGTAAATTTACAAAATTGTTCTAACAATCATATAAATTTATATTAACATGGTTTATTTCACGTTTAGTTTTTTATTTCTTTTTTACATATTACGCGGATGAAGGAAATAAATAAATGATTGTTATTGTGTATAGTGTTAAAATAAATAATGTAAGGACGCGATTCGTGGCGGATCATAACAGTGTCGGATTCGCACGTGAAAAGGTCCCTAACAACATCATTTGTAGAGCGTGGGTTTGGAAGGCTAGGCCTTGATCGATAGGCGGTGGGTTTTTCGCGGTGTTCGTACCAGTTTAAGTTTTCCTACACCCCTGGAGTCTTTCTCCTGGAGGTGGGCTGGGAGGCTCTGGTTTTTGGCCATTTTTCCCAACCCCTTCTTTAGGTTACTTATTTTTCCTTTTATACTCGCCTGCGTCCACTGTCCTTCGCCCACGTATGGGGTCAACCTTTCCAAAATTGATACTTGTCCCATCAGCCCATATTCAAAGTCGTTGGGGGTGGTTGTAAAAGCCTAAGACTGCGGATCTGTCAGGTTCAGAGCATTGAATGGCAGTGAGAGCAGCTTTCCCTGGATATTTTAGATCTTTCGCCCTGATTTCGGTCCTATACCGTTTTTACCCTTCCTTCAGGGGGGGGGACTTTGGGTCTGCCGAGGACTGAGCCGTCCTCGGCGATATCCACAGGCTATTTTGTCGAGCTTGGGCCATCGGATTTTCCCCAGGTAGATGGGTCTGGCCCGTAAATCATTTGGGCCCCACAATAGCCCCTCAAAACCCGGCTGTCCAACCTCTTGGTTGGAAAGGGGGGTTTTGGTGATGCCAAACCTCTTCCTACGGCCCAATCAATTTGGCCTTTTAATAATGCTGGCGGCTCCTCATCTATCCAAGAAATGCGCCGGTCTATGAGGCAGCCTTTTGATTTCGCGCTTGATGCGCTCTTATCGTTTGGGTATGCCAAAACGTGCTTTTAATGACCACTATTTACGAGACTGCTTTAATTCGGCAGTTTGTTTTGATGGGGTGGGGAAACGGAACCGGCATGTTCGTGTTGGCAGATTCCTTTGGATATCTGAACCTATTAAATGTCTCCCGCTCCACCCTCAGTATAAGAAGGAAAGGCGGAGGTTATTGTTTTTGTAAAGAATTCCTTCTCATCTTTCTGAGATTTGAAATATTTGGCCTCCCCGAGGGTTCATTTTACCCACTGGTCCACAAACTAAATCGTGATACACTTTATCATAACAACGAGTGATGCAGGAGCCAAACCCCTCCCATAGACGCCATGTTCTAATAAAGCTCCTTATGGCTCGATCGGGACAGGGATGGCGAAGACTCAAAATCAACCTCACCCTTCTTTCAATCAAAATCCGAAGCAGGGACTCGTCACGTCAAACTTTCGGCGTGACTGAGTCGAGAACACCCATCATCAGTACCCACCGCTCTCCTATGAGCATACCTAGTATGGCTCCAGTGTGTTGGGAGTCAGGATCGAGGCCGGGACTAAGCGTCTCTACTTCTTCCTCTCTTCCTTCACTGGAGCTATTCTCCATCTCCCTTTCTTAGTCTTCCCAGCACCAGTTCCATCCTGGTGCTTTCACTTCTCCCTCTTTTGCTCCTTTTTCTTTCTTTTCATCTCTTCTCTCTTCTTCTCCTCCTTCTTTACTCATGTCCTCCATCTTCTTCATTCATCTCTTCCATCTTCTTCATTGATTTCTTCCTTACTATTTCCCTCTCCGCCATTTCTTCCCAAAGAAGGTTCTTATCATTATATGAGCAGTATCGAGGCAAAGATTGGAGAGACTTTGAAAACGAGTTTAGAAGACGCCTGGGAGTTTAGTTATCTGTACTACGGATGTAACTATCGCTTAGGCAGTTCGCATTTTGTATAGGCTCGTTCGAGCCCTTCTTTGTACATTGTAATAATTTTTCGTATTAATAAAAATCGTTGTTATTTTATTTCGCATGCTTTGTCTCTATGCTTTTTTTTTCTTTTGGATCTACAAACGCTGCTCGGCATATTAATATAGCATCTAAATCAATGACGGCTAAGACCAAAAGATTTGATAATAAAAAGACGTCGCCATAACTTTAATAGAAATGCTTGACATAATAGGGCCGATCAGTGAAGAGTAATACTTACCCCATGCTAGTCGAGGAGAGAAACGAAGGCTTGATGTCATGTAAGGAATAACCATTTGAAGATATAGCGCCCACCAAATGAGCGGCCTTTTTATATGACTTAGTGCTGGGGCTTTCCACCCCCTTCCTTACACCTTTATTGGTCTTAACCTTTTATGGTGTTTAAGCCGTGGATGAAGTGACCTGACATTTTTACCAAGTAACCCATCTTACGGGATTCAAACCTTTTCTTATCCAAGTATTTGGTTTCCCCATTGGCTTGGGTCCGAGGACCATACAAGGCCTTGGTTCTGTCCAAAACTTGTAATTTTTATAATTTTTTGTACTTGGTTTCCCCATAGGCTTGGGTCCGAGGACCATACAAGGCCTTGGTTCTGTCCAAAACTTGTAATTTTTATAATTTTTTGTACTTGGTTTCCCCATAGGCTCGGGTCCGAGGACCATACAAGGCCTTGGTTCTGTCCAAAACTTGTAATTTTTATAATTTTTTGTACTTGGTTTCCCCATAGGCTTGGGTCCGAGGACCATACAAGGCCTTGGTTCTGTCCAAAACTTGTAATTTTATAATTTTTTGTAACTTGGTTTCCCCATAGGCTTAGGTCCGAGGACCATACAAGACCTTGGTTCTGTCCAAAACTTGTAATTTTATAATTTTTTGTACTTGGTTTCCCATAGGCTTGGGTCCGAGGACCATACAAGCCTTGGTTTTGTCCAAAACTTGTAATTTTTATAATTTTTTGTACTTGGTTTCCCCATAGGCTTGGGTCTGAGGACCATACAAGGCCTTGGTTCTGTCCAAAACTTGTAATTTTTATAATTTTTTGTACTTGGTTTCCCCATAGGCTTGGGTCCAAGGACCATACAAGGCCTTGGTTCTGTCCCTGGGCCCATATGCTGAACGGGCCTGGGCCGCGAATTTACTGGGCCCACAAATTAAGAGGTGTTTCCATAACCTTTGATCACGTGGTACCTTTTGGCGTCCCAGTGTTCGAGGTGCACCCTCTCGAGACTCCTTTATCCTCAGGGTTGCAGACGACGTTGGAAATCGAGCCAGAGACATTTTGTCTGTAGCGTTCCTTGGGACGCTGCGCGAATTAAATGCCATCGGTTTACTTCTGGGTATAAATGGGATAGGGGATCACTTTACTTGCACATGAACTCTCCCGTTCCCTTCAGAACTATATTTCTTCCATATCCGCGATCTCTCTTTCTAGTGCCACTGCCCCAAAGCAAGATGTTTGAGGCTTGGATAGGGATGAAAGGTCTCCGCGTGCTTCAGAGGCACCGAATCCTCAAGGTGATATGGTATGGACAAGGATGGCACAGATTCAAGCCAGTCCTCCGCCTTGACAGGAGGAAGATGGTATTCCTCCTTCTTTTAGTCAAAATCCGAAGCAGGTTCTGGTCATGCCAGATTTTTGGTATGTCAGAAAAAGGAATTTCCGCCATCAGCGCCGTCTGCCTTGTAGCAGGCAAATTTTTGCGGGGGCTTCCCAACTTCCGGCTCCCTACACCTTTTCTGTAGATGGTGTTAGCCTGAGGTCAGGTTTCCTGCACCTTTTCTGTACCGGTGCAGGCCCCAAGTTGGGTTCTTTTGCTGCCTGAGTTATGGGCGTGCAAAAGCATGGAGGGGGAATAAGGTCTCGAGGCAGTAGCCGACCTCTCCTCTGAACTGCCTCCTCGGCTTTATCTTTACTCTCTTGTATTCTTCATTACTTACGTAGTTAGCTTCGATGTAGGCTTTGTTTCAGCTTTCCATTGTACACTGTAGTGTTCCTTTGTCTTAATAAAATATGTGTTTATTTCTCTATACATATCTTTCTTCTCCGTAACCACTACTTTATGCATGAATATTAAATATGAGTTTGCCCTTAATGATATTCTAGGCAGAGAAAGGCCTTAACACAGATTCCTACTAGTTTAGACTTACAAATATTATCAAACATAACAAGGTTAGTCATCAAATAAATTAAACTCTTGGAACTAACCGGGATAACGGCTGAGTGCTACGCGATGCATACAAGAGCGATGTCCAAGTACGACAAACTCTAAGTAATTCGTCCGAGAGGGTAGCCGAGTAGCGAGGGGCTTTGGTTGTGCTTCTGGATAATATGTTACGCCGTATCGCATCAACCCCTTTGATATTGGGGGATCAGAGGGTGGACCGAGGAATCCGCGCAATCAAGGTATTAACCCATCTGTTAACGCGGAGCTCTCTTCGGATGAATTTTGAGGTTTATGTGCCATAGTTTTTTTTTTTAAAATAGTTGGTTCCCCATCCAGGTAGTTGGTTTCCCCAGAGGCTTGAGTCCGAGGACTATGCAATGCCTTGGTTCTGTCCAAAACCTAGTTTTCCTCATCCAGGTAGTTGGTTTCCCCAGAGGCTTGAGTCCGAGGACTATACAATGCCTTGGTTCTGTCCAAAACCTAGTTTTCCACATCCAGGTAGTTGGTTTCCCCAGAGACTTGAGTCCGTAGACCATGCAATGCCTTGGTTCTGTCCAAAACCTAGTTTTCCACATCCAGGTAGTTGGTTTCTCCAGAGGCTTGAGTCCGTAGACCATGCAATGCCTTGGTTCTGTCCAAAACCTAGTTTTCCACATCCAGGTAGTTGGTTTCCCCAGAGGCTTGAGTCCGTAGACCATGCAATGCCTTGGTTTGTCCAAAACCTAGTTTTCCACATCCAGGTAGTTGGTTTCCCCAGAGGCTTGAGTCCGAGGACTATGCAATGCCTTGGTTCTGTCCAAAACCTAGTTTTCCTCATCCAGGTAGTTGGTTTCCCCAGAGGCTTGAGTCCGAGGACTATGCAATGCCTTGGTTCTGTCCAAAACCTAGTTTTCCACATCCAGGTAGTTGGTTTCCCCAGAGGCTTGAGTCCGTAGACCATGCAATGCCTTGGTTCTGTCCAAAACCTAGTTTTCCACATCCAGGTAGTTGGTTTCCCTAGAGGCTTGAGTCCGTAGACCATGCAATGCCTTGGTTCTGTCCAAAACCTAGTTTTCCACATCCAGGTAGTTGGTTTCCCCAGTGGCTTGAGTCCGTAGACCATGCAATACCTTGATTCTGTCCAAAACCTAGTTTTCTCTTTGTGCGGGGTCTTGGCTCTAGGGGAGTTAGCTCATCAGCCAAGCCCCTAGAGTTTATCCATACGGTTAACGTTACCACGTGCCTAGTTTGCTCTTTACGGGGGACCTTGGCTTTAAGGGAGTTAGCTCCTCAACCAAGCCCCTAGTCAAGAAACGTAGTCCGTAACAGAACTTTGTACTAGAACTCTATAACCAACGATTAGATATAACGAAGAAACTCTATCGACCCACTTCCTATACCAACACACAAGCCTTTCCCACAGACGGCGCCAATTGTAAGGACGCGATTCGTGGCGGACCATAACAGTTTCGGATTCGCACGTGAAAAGGCCCCTAACAACATCATTTGTAGAGCGTGGGTTTGGAAGGCTAGGCCTTGATCGATAGGCGGTGGGTTTTTCGCGGTGTTCGTACCAGTTTAAGTTTTCCTACACTCCTGAGTCTTTCTCCTGGAGGTGGGCTGAGAGGCTCTGGTTTTTGGCCATTTTTCCCAACCCCTTCTTTAGGTTACTTATTTTTCCTTTTATACTCGCCTGCGTCCACTGTCCTTCGCCCACGTATGGGGTCAACCTTTCCAAAATTGATACTTGTCCCATCAGCCCATATTCAAAATCGTTGGGGGTGGTTGTAAAAGCCTAAGACTGCGGATCTGTCAGGTTCAGAGCATTGAATGGCAGTGAGAGCAGCTTTCCCTGGATATTTTAGATCTTTCGCCTTGATTTCGGTCCTATACCGTTTTTACCCTTCCTTCAGGGGGGGACTTTGGGTCTGCCGAGGACTGAGCCGTCCTCGGAGATATCCACAGGCTATTTTGTCGAGCTTGGGCCATAGCCCTCCTCGGCTTGGGCTTTCGGATTTTCCCCAGATAGATGGGTCTGGCCCGTAAATCATTTGGGCCCCACAAATAATATCATACCTGATTTTTTTTTTTTAAGTGAGAATGTAAAATAAATTCACAATTTTTTTTGATCTAGCATATAAAACTCTCTTTTTACACTCACCAATCACGGTACTATTAACCCAAGCCACACATGTATCGGGATAACCGGCACTAGCCTGTTTATCAAACCTATCTCAATCTCTCAAAAACCGGCTATAGCCGGTGGAGTCTGTAAGAAGAATCGTGCCCACTTTCTCAGAGACCCTAATCTTCGTCACCGTATAAAATCCATAGAGGGGAGAAGCTTTGGTTGCTCATTCGAATCAAACCTATCCTCTTAATTTATTTTTTGATGTCACTTTTTGCCATTGGTCTTCGTTGTTATTTACAGTTAAACCACTCGGGTTATGTTAGCTTCTGGTGACTGGGAACCTGAGAGCAGAAGCTCTTCTCCGGCTCTCGGCTTCCCTCGCCTCAGATTCTTCCGGTACCGGCGCTTGAGGTAACCGGTGTTAGACCAAAAAAGAAGAAGAAGAAATTCAAATTTTATAATTGTAAGTATATTATTTTGCTTTATATGCCGAATTCGAAGAGTCACCGTAGAGTACCGGAGGAGAAGAACCGGAGGGGAAAACTAGCGCATAGAGCGTCGTCGTTTCACGGACAAAGTCATCTTACTATGGCGGCGGAGCTTCGCCGGCCGAATACGACGCCGGAACTGCTATCGTACAAGAACGTAGTTGGATCGACGCCGATGGAAGGACGGCCACCGGCGGCGAGGCTGACGAAGTTGTTGTTGAACGTGACGATCCAGGGGAGTCTCGGCCCCGTACAAGTGGTCATGTCGCCGGAATTGACGGTAGGCGATCTCGTCGCCGCCGCAGTGAAGATTTACGCTAAAGAGTGTCGCCGGCCAATCTTGCCGACCACCGATCCGGCCATGTTCGACCTCCACTACTCGCAGTTCAGCTTAGAAAGTAAGAATCTCGTAACAATAGCCGTTGATTGTGTTGTTTTTGGTGACACGTGTGCGGTTACGGTTGGCGGTGTGTTTTATTAATTAATTAATTAATTAAAATTTTATGTGGTGGGGCCAGGTTTGGACAGAGAGGAGAAGCTGATGGCATTGGGATCGAGGAACTTTTTCCTGTGTAACAAAAGGACTGCGTTGGACGGTGGCGTAACGACGTCGTGTTCCACGCAAGCTGAGAAAGATTCAAAGACTGGCTTTGCTTGGCTCAAGTTCATGGATTTCTTGCTGTGATTGATTGTCTTTTTAGCGGATTATAAGCCTTGTAGTATTTGTTTGTTCAAATTATTGGTGTGAAAAAACCGTAGGTCAGAAATAGTTGTCATGTGTGTTAGATTTTGGGGCATTTTCATGGTGTTCCCAACTTTTCTTATTGCTGTTCCTTGTATCATAATAATTAATGATTTGGAACTTGTACAGTTAAAACTTTGGCCAAAATAGTTTTTTTTTATTCCTCAATTACTCTGGCCAATATGCTCCTTATGGATTTTATTTTATTTTATTTTTTAAACAAAGAAGATGCAAAATATCACTAAATTATAAGACTGTTGCATCTTCTTAATTAATTTGATACTTTTTTTTACTTAATATTTAAACATTTGAACCACAACGATCAATCAACGTCTATCACTAAATTATAAAGGCTCTTGCATCTTCTGAATTAATTTGATAATTTTTTTTTACTTAATATTTAAGCATTTGAATCATAACGATCAACGTCACAACGTGCACATGAGAGGTAGGTCAGGTCAACTGCATTATTTCTCATTCTCCATTGCTGTAGTAATTTTCTAGAACCCAGTAATGGATTTTTAGTTAATGATGAGGCCTCAAATTGCTCTATCTGTAAGTTAATCACACTCCTTATTTGTCTTTGATTTTAAAGGCCTTTTTTTTTTTTTTTTTTTTTTTAATTACAGTAGACAATAAGGAAAAATCTCTAGCGTTTTGGTCTCTTCATGTAAGTTGTAATTTTAATAACTCACTAAACTTCCGCTATCAAATCATTTCTCAACGTAATAACCATCTTTGCAACTAAGTTTGCAAGGATGCTTTTGTAGCAAAATGCCTGCAAATTTTAAGTAAGGAGAGGAATGAATCTCTTCTGATATGTTTGGTTGGGGGAAAAGGAAACTATGCTAATGGAAAAGTGAAGGTAGGAAAAAAAAAATAATAAATAAAAAAGGGGATAAAGTAAACTTTAAGCATCCATGATTTTTCATGGCCCCCTCCATAATAGCATCCCAAATTGGGATAAAACAATAATTGGAGAGAAAAAACATTCTTTTACAAATTTGTTATTTCCCCCTTTCAATTAGACAATTACTACGTGTGTTTGTGTATTGTATGTTTTAAAGTATATAAAGAGTATGATGGGGGAATCTTGTATGTTTATACAAAGTTAAATAAATTAAGATGTTTAGTAAACAAATGATTTTAATAAATAAATAACAACATATATTAATCAAATATGATGATTGATGGGGATAAATACAAAGGTTATTCGTACTTGTGTTGCCATCCAAAACACGAGAAAATTATATCAGCTCGTCCAAGAAAAAGAAGAGATAAAAACATGTACATGAATGATCAAGTCATGCAATGAAGGAAACTCTCCATAGACGAGTATATCTACAGACGACATGCACATAGATGAATGAATCATACTTGGTGAGTTTTGTAGAAAATCCTCCATTAGACTCACATGAGAAAAGTATGACACATTGCATGATACGTGGAAGAAATTCCACATATGACTCCCCATGTAACCCATTTTCTTTGTCAACCGCCAACATTACCCATGATGGTGATGCGTCCGAACAAGCAGACTCGCGTCTAAATCTCTATAAAAGGAATAAATTTTATTCTCCCAAGGTAAGTTCCAAACATTCACTATTTTCCATTCTTGTGTCCTAGAGAGAAAACTGACTTAACTATCGGAGGGTCCTCAGCCGGGTCACACCGGTCACCTTTGATAGTTTTTTCTTTCTTTTCAGCTTCTATTAGTGAAGAGACAAGCCTGATGGACGCACTCAAGATAGAATCTGCTTAGAGAAGGTCGTCTTATAGCTAAAAACTGAAAAGGGGGAGGGGGGTTAGACGAATATAATAAAAGATAGAAAACGTTGAGTAGAAAAGAAGCATACCTTCTAGACGAAGGTTCCCTAACTTGCCAGTATAGGGAGGAAATGGATCCCTGCCTACCTCGACTGGATTCCTAGCCCAAAAACCAGAGACGAAGAAGAACTCCGTCTTCCAGTTCATATCAGATGTGTGTAGACACTCGATTTTGCACTTATGATTTAATCAAGGAAGACGATTAGAGTGACCATCCATGTACCCCAAAAATCATGACTACATTATATGCATTAATTCATTTATTGCATATCATAAAAATGATCTTGAGATTCTAATGGTTGCGATGGTATGTCCGGTTTCCAAATCGAACCGTCGGATTGAAAGATATCACGAGATCAAGTTTTCACGGTCTACATACATTGAATGGGGTGAAGCCGATCACGTGTGATTAATTGAAATTAATTTTGATTGGTTAATGATTAAAATTAATTAAATGAATTTATGTGATTGGTGGAGTATTTTTCTTAAAGTGAGATTTGTTGCATGAAATTAAAATAAATAAGCTGATAATATTTAAAAACGGTGGATAATTAGACTTTTAGGATAGTTGTATTCAAAATAATGATTTTAAAAGTCATAATTATCACTTTGGAATGAGGTTTATCATGAAAATAACTCTGAAATTCGTCCAAATACAATCTTAGGGTTGGAAAACACTTTGAAAACGTGCTAATTAAGTAACAGATTTCAGATTCACGTTCCAAGGCACTTTTGGCATAGCAGAACTCAAAATTCAGACTAGGCTATTTCTGGCAAAGTTTTATATAATTGAATTTCCCTTCAGATTTCAAAATTTCAGCTTAATCCAAATTTTTAGTAAAAATATATGATCAAAATACTGAAACTCATTCTGATCTGAAAAATCAGCTTACTCTTATCCAAATCTCCTTTTTTTTTTTTTGGATTTTCCCCATACATTTTTTGCTTATTTTTTAAGTTGATTGGATTTAATTTTTAAGCAAACCTAGCTTATTTACTAAGCAATTAACACCTCTATAAATAGGGGATGCCTCCCAACATTCAGGACCCCTTTTGACATTCTTTTACGCTCTAGGAGAGACACCTTTTAAGACTCTCAAATTTCCCACCCCTCTTTTTTGGTATTCTTTCTTAAACTAGGGTTTTTGGGTTTCAAAGGTAATCGAATAAATTTCTTTGAACCCTAAAATATCCTCTCAAGAAAAAGAAGTGCTCCATGCAAGAGGTTGTTTCTGATAACCCTTTTTTATGCCTCTCTTTTGTCATGCACGTGTGTTTTTTTAGTTTAGTTGTTTCAAATATTAATATCATGAATTATTGGTTTATTTAAAGCATGATCTTGAATATTTTATAATTGTTATGATCTTTTTCTTAATTTCAAAGATCTGCATGTAATCAATTCTTTTTCTTAAAAATATAAACGGATCTACATCTTCATTAGATGTAGATCTGAATTTTTCTTCCAAATAAAACAAATCTACATCTTCATTAGATGTAGATCTGAATTTTTCTTCAAAATAAAAACAGATATGCATCTTCATTAGATGTAGATTTGAATTTTTCTTTAAAAAAAAACAGATCTAGATCTAAATTTTTCTTTAAACAAAAAAGGATTTGCATCTTCATTAGATGCAGATCTAAATTTTTCTCACTATAAAACTGGTTTGCATCTTCATTAGATGCAAATCTGAATTTTTTATCATAAAAAACTAGTTTGTATCTTCCTTAGATACAAATCTAATTTTTTTAACATGTGTGGATTTTGAAATAAAGAAAAAGACCATGCATGATTGTGTTTGTTTTGTTTAGTCCATGTAGCATAAATTTATTTCATGAATGAAACCCTCTTCTCAAAAAAATCTTTTTTCTTCTTTCCAAGTTCTTAAAAACAGATTTGATTTTTTTTTTTAAACCAAAAGACTTTGTTTTATTTAATAAACACAGATTTGAATTTTCTCTCCAAAAACCATTTTTTTTTTTACATAACAAAAATAGATCTGATTTTTTTTATAAGATGAAATCAATTTTTTTTTATTATCACAGAAACATATTTGAATTTTTTATATATAAAGAAGAGTATACATTCATAAATAAATTTGTGTGATTTAGTTTATTTTACTTGTGCAACATATCATTCATAGCATGCATAAAAGGGATACATAGGTCACAAGAGTCTAGAATACCAGACTCTGTCTGGACGGAATGGGTGTCTAACACCTTCCCATTTGGTAACCTAGCCTCCGAATTTAGGTCTTTGGATAGGTAGATCTAAGCCTTGTCTTTATTTCTATTTTGGGTAGATTGTAACTAAGACAAAAAGCCATGTAATTATTTGGTAGTTTGTATCTAAGACCCAAAGCTATGTAATTTTCAGTTTCTCAAATATGTATTTTTTTTATTCAATCTATGAAAGGAAACAATTCAGTCATGTATTTTTTATATTTACTTTTTCTTATTTTTTTTATAAAAAAATAAGTGGCGACTTCACACCACTTACCCAAAAAGAGAGACGCCCTAAAAAGCACTCAAAAATCCCTCTTTTTTGAGAGGCCTAATTTTCTCGGTCTCTCACAATGTGAGGAGGGACTTAATCAACCCATAATTTGTACTCCAAGCTGAGAATTGATAAAAGCCTAGGGGTTGACTAATTTCGGAAGACTTGTAACAATAGAGGAATTCGTCCACAGTAAGAAGATGATCTCCCTCAAATACTTCTCTCCACAAAACTTGCATAGAGACGATGAGCCTCCATGCATTGGGGTTAAGTTGACAAACTCCTAAACCTAACCTAGTGAGTAACTCTCTAACGAAGGCATTGAGAGGCAACCTAAGTCCCCCCCAAAAGGTAAGTCTCGTAAATACCTATTCCAAAACAAGGATCACAACACCATTCACCACAGACGACCAATCTAGGATTAAGGTCGTCTGGAATTTGGTACCAACTCCTAAGTGATGTAAGTTTTTTTTTTTCATCAGTTTTAAAGGAAACCCCAATTGCACAAATATACATGGTCTCCTCCTCACCAAAAGAAGAGGACGAAGGGACATTTGCAAATGTGCCAGTCTGTGACCCAGAAGCCACTCTCATCCTTAACTCCTCCTGGAGAACCTCCAATGGGACCCCAGGAACTCCACTACTACCATCCAAGGGGTATTGCTCGTTTGTCGTATTTCCCCCCACTACTACTATCACTAGAATTTCTACTAAAAGTATCGTGATACTTGTCTATCTCCCTATTGTCATTGTTACTAGACGAGGATACTAAGATTTTAGACATTGTGAAAAAATGAAGGAAAACCTAAAGACAAGATGGAGAGGGTACCTGGCTCTAAACGAAGAGGCCTAAAGATGGAGGACTTCTAAACGAGATGCTGGACAGCAGAGGTCTGAGAAGAAAATTTGAGAAATGTAAGGGGGCAAGAGAGGAATTCTACTATTTATAGGTGACAGGCTTGGTCAATTGAAACAACGCGACCAACCAGAAGAAACCACGTGGCACTTTTCTTGAAGGAAGAAACTACATGATGGATGAACCTTAGAATCGTACCACGTGTCAATAATCAAAGACAAAATTCAAAAATTTGAGAATTTGAAAATTCAAAAAAAAAAAAATATATATATATATATTTTGGCAGACAACAGAAGGACAAGGGAGCAACTGATGGGGATAAATACAAGTGTTACTCGTCCTTATGTTGCTGTCCAAAACACAAGAGAAAATTATATCAGCTCGTCCAAGAACGAGAAGACATAAAGACATGTACATGAACGACCAAGTTATGCAATGAAGGAGACTCTCCATAGACGAGTATATCTATAGATGACATGCACATAGGCAAATGGATCATACTTGGTGAGTTTTTTAGAAAATCCACCATTAGACTCATATGAGCAAAGTACGTCATGTTGCATGATACGTGAAAGAAATTCCACATATGACGCCCCATGTAACCCATTTTCTTTGTCAACTGCCAACATTACATATGATGGTGATGGGTCCGAACAAATAGACCCATGTCTAACTCTCTATAAAAGGAATAAATTCCATTCTCTCAAGGTAAGTTCTAACCATTCACTATTTTCCATCCTTGTGTCCTAGAGAGAAAACTGACTTAACCATCGTAGGGTTCTCGATCAGGTCACACCGGTCATCTTTGATAGTTCTTTCTTTCTTTTAAAGATTTATAGCCATCATTATCATAGTATGGAGAATTTCAACCTACTGATTTTCATGCATCATCAATGATCAAACTTGTGAAAGAATTCCCATAAAAAAAAAAAAAAAAAAACTTGTGAGAGAATTAAAAAAAAAATATATATATATATATATTGTATGTGAGGGTATTATAATAATTATCATAGAAAACGATATCAATTTTAATTATATTTACAATAAGCCATAATTAATCCGAAACGCACTTATTAAAATTAATTTGTTTATGTAAAATTAAAAAAAAAAAAAATCTTATATAATTTTTTTATCAAATAGTTGTTTTTTTATTTATTATAAATAGTAATAAAATTCATTAGTGTTTTGAGTTAATGGTAATGAGCATTCATTATAACGTGAACATTATCAATTTTAAATTACAAAAATATTATTTTGAAATCCTAATGAGATTGGATTTTGTGAAACATTATATTTGAATAAATCATTTTTACTGTATAATTAAGCTAAATGAAATTGATACTAAATTGAATTTTTGGTTGGAAAAAATAATCCCTAACATATCAAAATACTTTTATAGCTTGTTTGGATTTTTTTTTTTTTTTTTTTTTTTTTTTTTTTTTGGGGTGGGGGTGGGGGGTGGGGGGGAGGAAGAGGAGTGTATAGGAAAAATTATGGGTATTGGTCTTTAACCTAATTTAGAGTCTTAGACCTTTATTAAAAAGGGGGGTCCACTAATATTTAAAAGATCTAAATTGTTAAACTTTCCCTAACAATATCAATTTATTTCAAGTTTTGTAAAATTAGCAAACAAGTGTCATAATTGTCAATTTATATGACGATTCACCTCCCTTATCCTATTATCACTTAATTTTTTAAAACATCCAAATAAGGGGAATAAATATCTATTCCCCATTTTCCATACTTAATTTTAAAACATTCAAATAAGGGAAAGAAGTAATGATATCCCTCCCCTTTCTTATCCTTCACTCCTTGGCATCTACTATTCTCTCCTTTCAAATTTCCAAAACACTTAAAAATAAAATCCATGTCATGCACAAATCTACATTTTCACTTTAGTTGCTAAAAAAAAAAAGTGCAGATCATACAATTACAAGTGAGCTCAGCTTCGTCATAAGCTAATAGAGGCACCACCTTAGACGATAGGCTTTCGAAATTAACAAAGTCATTAGTTTGTTGACAACCTACTTTTGCTAAGGCATTGCAGTGGTTTGCTCCTCAATATGGTCATGCAATCAATGAGAATAGGCTCCACTGTAATATGAATAAACAATTTTTTTTTTTTTAACAAGTAAATTATCAATTCATTTCAACATCTAATTCAACATTAACGTAAGTGAATTAGGGTGAGCTCGTCCTTGAGTGCCTAGAGTTCAATCATGGCAAATGATGTTTTCCTTAGAGATGTTGAGAAGCTATTGATCCAATCACCATCTTCATTTCTCAGCAATCCTTGACCACCCGCAATACTCAAGTTTCCCAAAGAGGAACCATTAGTGTTGAGATTGACCCAATTAATTAGGGGAGGGAAGTCCATTTCCATCATGGAGCTTTGGGTTAGGACTTACGAGTACTTGTTAGAAAGATGAAGCGGTTCCTGTGAAGCCATAGGCCCATAGGTGCCAAACCAGTCCACTATTGGAAATAGAATATTCCCAAGGGATTAGTAGGTGCTTAGAACAATAATGAGAGGCACACTTGGAATGAGGCCATTCCATTCCTCCAAAGGAATAAAAAAGAGAGATTCACAAAAGTTCCTCGCCACTGTGTGGTCTTGAAGAATATAAAATTATGGGTAATGCATTTTATAAAAAGGCCACACGAAGAGCAAGTGGTATCAAGATTAAAATAATAAACAAATGGTATCAACTTCTAACTAGTAGTTTCTAAAACAATTTGGCAACCACATGAGATGTGACTTGATGGTAGGAGTATTTGTCTTAGCACTTAGAGAGGAGCGGTTTAAATGATAGTTCAAGCAAGACCCGTGTAGTACACGTGTTATTAACACCATTGCCGTCACGTGGCATAGAGTTGATGAGCCCACACCAAAACTCACTTTTCAATTCAGAAAAAAAAAAAAAAATATATATATATATATATATACACACACACATATATATTTAGCAACAAAAAGAAAAAAAAAAGTTTATAAAACAGGAATCTTACGAACAAGTAAGCCCAGCCCAAAAATCAATCCAAAGCCATTTATGATTTTATATAGTAATAGTAGCCTAGCCTAGTAGGTATTATGATGTACTAAGTCGAACAATATAAGTCCAAAAAAAGAATGGCCCAGGACTAGGCTCAGGCCCAAATCTATTCCTAACGCGCATTCTCGCATAATTGTTTCTCAAAACCCTAGTAAGGTGAGTGAGGTTCTCAAAAAGTAAACCCATCGGCGAGCGGCAAATCCCTTATAAAAAACCCTTCAAACCCTTTCATTTCATTTCTGCCTCTTTCATCGCTCACTCACTCTAAACTCTCTCTCTCTAAAACCCTCCCCAAACCCTAGCCTCCTCCTCTCTCTCTCTCTCTCACTCGCTCGCTTCCATGGAGTTTTGGGGTAAGCTTCTCATCTCCACTATCATCGTCGTCCTTGTATTAGGGTTAGGGTTTCGTATTTCTGTTTGTATACCTTCGTCATATGCTTCTGTCTCTCTCCTTTCATTTTCGTTCTTGTCCTTAATATTTGTATATTTGCTTCCCTGTTGTGAATATGATTGTTTGTGTTTTTGTTGCCATGGCTGTGTTGTTATGAAAGCTTGGAAGCTACTTGTTGTTCTACCTGCCCTTTTGTTGAAACTGGAAGTTATTTTTGTAAAAATTGTTTTGGTTTTGGTGAAGTGCTTTGTTTTTGTTACTGTATGTTTAAGAATCGTGGTTCATGTTTCTCCGCTTATAGTTTTTGCTTTTTGGAGCTGCTTAGTTCTATAGTTCTATTGTTTTTTTTTTGCTGGGAAAGTACTTTCTGGTTTTTCTGCTGACTTTGTCTCTGTTTCTCTATGTGTAAAAGCCGTGGTTTATCTTTCTCATGTTTTTGTTTCTTATGTATGGAGCTGCTTAGTTTTTATTTGGTAACTTGGTATAATTCAAAATGATTTTCCAAAATGTTTTAAGTTTAGTAAAACGCAGGCAATTATTAGTTAGTGTTATTTTCTTTTGGTTCTTGAAAAGAATGAGATAAAGGAGAGGAAATAACCCCCCAAAGAATTAAACCCATATTTTAAAGCCTTTTTCCCTTATGCCTTTTGTGTTAGTTTGTGTGTGTTCTTTACAATCTAAATGAAAATGGAACTCCTGTGGTTCTAGATTGCCTTTATGATTTGCCATAACGTCATATTTTCTGTTGTGTATAACATTGGAGCTGTGGAGCTGTGAGCCTTTTTGTCTCTATTTCCTATATTGTTGTGGTTTTAAATGGGGGAATGATTATGGTTCAGTAGTTTTTCCTGTTGTATGATTTGGTGGAATAATGTTTGTCTCTTGCATTACATTTTTTGTTAATGCTTGAAATCACTCTGTTGATTTACTAACTATTGTCAATAATGATGGGTATTGCTTGAGAGTCTCTTGTTTTTTTTTTGGTCAACTCCTGCACATACATGCCTGTTACCTTCTCCAACTTAGTAATGTACGGTCGTGGCAAATCCACTAGTCATACAATGTTGATAACTATTAGTGCTCTGTATCTGTTTTATCATATCCACTGGCATACAGATGTTGAATAGTTTCTTTTTGTGTTAATCTCAAGGTGTTGAAGTCAAGGCAGGGCAGCCTCTTAAAGTATCACCTGGAGAGGAGAAGCTCATTCATCTTTCACAGGTAAAAATTATTGTGTTTTTACTGTTGTTTTGTAGGGTTAATTGATATATTGCTGTCTAGTTTTGCGTGTGTTGGAAATGTTTAAAATTATGCGTTTTGATTCAGGCATCCCTGGGTGAGTCTAAGAACAAGGGAAATGAATCCACACCTATCTTTGTGAAGTTTGGTGATCAGAAGCTTGTGTTGGGAACACTTTCCCAAGAGAAATTCCCTCAGCTATCGTTTGATTTGGTTTTTGAGAAGGAGTTTGAGCTCTCTCACAACTGGAAAAATGGGAGTGTATACTTTGCAGGTTACAAGGCTGCTGCTACGTATGAAGAAGAATATCCTTAACATTTACCTAATTTTTTCAGCAAATCGAGTCTTTGATAGTTACTTTCTCTTGAAATTTGGTGCTTGTCTTAAGGGGTTGATGTGATACCCAATGCTAACATCCTAAAGTATTTACTGAACTTGTAAGCTGTGCATTTCTGGCAATGCATGTGGACAGAAAAGCTTGAAATGGATGGGCATCTTCCCTATAACTGTATTAGTTTTAGAAAATAACTGATCAATTGGTTTCCCCTATATTAGTTTATGTAAATAACTGATCATATTTTTGAGTCTAAAAAGCTGGTTACCTAATGAAATCATTATCATTAGGACACCATATTTTGGGATCATTCTAACATGTGTTGCATATGGAAGGTCTGTTTCTCTCTAAATTATCTGTTGTTTCCTTGACTCTCTGGTCCCTTGTCTTTTGCCACTGAGCCTGCTACTGGTGAGTGATAAAAATATGTTTTCTAAAATTTCTAATGTCTTTTCAAAATGTGATTGTGAAATATTTACCAATTTCAAACTTGTGCAGATTCTGATATGGATTCATTTGATGAAGAAGACGAAGAGTTGCCACTGAACATTGCAGAGAATGGTAGATGATGCTTCTGAGATCTAATTTTCTGTCAGCTGAATATTATTTTCTATTTTAAGCCCTTGCTGCCTCTGACTGCTAAAAAAATTTCAGGTAAGGCTGGCCCAAAGGTTGCAGCAGTTAAAAGTATTGCTGCACCTTCTGAAAAGCAGGTTAAGATTTCAGAACCAAGCAAAGATGTTGAGGATGATGATTCGAGTGGATCTAGTGATGAGGTATACTGCTGTTATATTATTGCAGAAATTCTTCTAATCGGAATGTCATAGATACTCACTTTTGACCCTTAGGTGAATCACTTTGCATTGTTGTTATATGCATGAATATCTTCTGTTTATGGTTCTGTGGTAATTTGCCTTGGCTCAAATATAATTTGTCTTTCTACAAAAAGTAACATCAAAGGAATGCGTCTCTGCATTCTTGTTCTCAAATGGGACTAAAAATTGTGTTTGGGAGTGTTCTGATGGATCAATTTTTGTTTTGTCTACAAGCCCTTCATCTACATTTCTTCAACTTATTCTGCTTAGGGGGAAAATTTTGGTTGGTGAATTTAATGCAAGATTGATATCAATGTGTTGTAGATTTTAATGGATGAAGAATTCTTACTTAGCCTGTCTTGGGTCCTTGCCTTAATGCAATTACAGCATTGCTAATTGCACCTTTATGTTGCTCTGTAGGCTTTACATTTTCTGTTTTCATTTTCTGTTTTTAATATGCTAATTGAAAATAATTTTACCAGCTTTAAATTTTAATGTGTTGCAGGATGATGATGATGATGATATTAGTGGTGATGAGGATGAGGATATGTCTTTCGGTTCTGCTGAGGATGATGATGAGTCTGATGATGAGCCTGAAGAGACACCTAAGAAGGTATGGAAATATATCTTGTATTCTCTATAACTCTCTCTTCTATCTATTTGAATATTTTTCACATTGCTGATATATGTTTGCTGATATCACCTCTTTTTGTTGAAGGTTGAATCGAGCAAGAAGAGACCTTCTGAATCCGCAACTAAAACTCCAGTCCCTGCTAAAAAGGCAAAAGCAGCTACTCCTCAAAAAACTGGTGAGTTTGTTTCTATGTTGTCCAAATTTGTGGTTGCTTGCTTTCTATATGTTTGTTGTTCTAATAGTCCTTTGACCTAATGGCACCTTAAACTAAGGGTCCAGGGGTTTGATGATCATGTTTTGTCCCTACAATCAAAGTTGACCTTCCATTTCTTATTCTGGTTTTGTGTTATTTGTTTGTTTTCTAAAAAATCCACAGATTACATGGGAAATATCTATTTTTGCAACAGTTCCACTCTCTTTTCATGTGTGTTTAATTCCATGTCAATTGTCTCATCTCTTGTCCACGCTGATAAGTCATGCCTTTTGTCGTGACATGATTGGAATCAATATTTTTTCTGGAAATATGTATTTTCCTGTGACATGATTGGAATCAATAATTTTCTGAGTAAAGCTTACTAAACTCTGCACCTTCAACATGATTTCCTATTTTTTGTTTATATGCTTTAGATGGTAAGAAGGTGGGTGGTCATACAGCAACTCCACATCCTTCCAAGAAGGCTGCAAAGACTCCTGCAACTAGTGAGCAATCTAAGCAGAAGTCCCCAAAATCTGGTGGTGCATTCTCTTGCCAGACCTGCAGCAGGTATGTTTACTCACACCACTTTTCTCCAAGTCTATAAGTGATGTTGCTTTCTATTCTCACATGCGTCTCTATATATGCACAGGACTTTTGGCTCTGAAGTCGGTCTTCAGTCCCACACAAAGGCTAAGCATGGTGAAAACTAGTGACTGGGCTATCATAACATTTGCTGCTGTAGCATGATCTGGATTTCTCTGGAAATGGATTTATAGAGAGCTAGGGGGTTATTAGATTTTGGCATCATACATGAGAGAGGGTTCTAGTTGAATGTCCTGTTTTTGGAGTCTGTCTTTCCGGATTTAGTCCTCATATTTTTGGATAACGTAAAACGAGGTTATTTTTACTGTGTTATTATGATTTTTTCTTCTTGCTTCGGTAATCTGCTTTAATTTACATAACATGGGAGAATGATGGAAGTCTTGGGAAGGCATCGGTTGCCATTTGAATCTGGCCATTTGCTAAGAGAGTTGAACAAACTATTAAGTATGAATGTCTGATCCAAGTAGGGTTGTCTTTCTCAAATGAGAGAATTTGGCTGCAATTGTTCGATATAACTAAGTCAAAATCATTACTTAAAATAAGCACTTTAAATAAGCACAGATATGGCTCCATAATGAATTGTCTACGGTATGTAATGATTATTTAATGTCTGAATTTGTTTCTTATTTGTTTTTGGAAGAATTTATCAAAATTAGTAGTTAAGAAAACTGAGAATTGAGGCGAAATCAAAGTTCAAAACTAGGTAATGCAAAAAACCAAGAAGATTGGAGAAGATCGAGTGTGTGAGTTAACAAGGCTTTCGTGCTTTGAAAGAAACGTCTTGCTGACAACCCCTTCAAGCCTGGTACTCATGTTTTTGAGTATCTCTGTCATGAAGTTGCATGAATCTATTCTTTGGGGTCAAGGAAAAATAAGTTCCCTGAAAATGTGCAGTTCTGTTTTTGATTTTTTGGAGCCCAGATCCAGATAACGAGCTAAGTCGAAACCTATTCAATGTCGTGTGCATTGAAAATTACTTAAAACATGGAAGAGAGAGAGAGGACGTTTGATTTATTTTCAGAACGCATGATATTTTTGCTTTTCTGAATTGCATATGTTTTGCAAGTAAATGATCAGAAGCTTGTCCTTTTGCAAATCACTCTAAATCTAACGCAAATTATAGAAGTTGGTCTGTCATTAATATTCAGGTATTAACTGGGAATTTGTTTCTTATCTGTCATTAATATCGTACATAAATTATAAGGAAAAAGTAAACTAAATTGGCGTAAAGAAACATATACATTTAGAGATATTAAAAATGAGTTTAGTAACTTCACTGCATATTTGTAGCCTTCTTAAAATAAGATTATTATTATTATTATTTTTTAAATCATGAAACCAAAAATAAATGCAAAAGAGTAACGAGATCACAAAAATAAACTAATTTGTGTTGTGTTCCCATATTTCATATTATGAAATAAATGTATACCCAACTCTCTGGTTGTCTTCTACTCATCGATAGTGTGACATTAAGACATGGTGTGGGTAAGTGTGTATGCATATGTCTTATAGATGATTTAAAATTAAATCATGGTAGAATATGACTTTACATTGCGCACAAAATATTCTCTTTACTTATATACCCAAAATAAAAACTAACTAACCAAATTACCTAAACCTAAATCATATTTAAGCCCCTAATTTAAAAAGAAAAAAAAGATTACCAGTAGGTGTTTCGGTGTCTTGATTGTGGTGGGAGGCCAGTATAACGGATGTGGTGACCCCTCAGATTCCTCTTTTTCTCTTTCAAATGTTTTGTTAGTCTCAGGTATTTTATTTTGGTAATATATAGTGAAATAGTGTCTTTTATTTAACAATCCACGACATTTTTGTGTCTCTCTATCTCTCTCTAGTCTTATCTCATTAGTTATTACTATTAATCCTTACTTTTTTTCTTTCTCTTTTTTTTAAATACTAAAACAGTGGATATGGTAGAAGACATGAAGAATAGTGAAAGGTGTGGTGTAAGCCTAGATAATTAATGAGATAACAGTAAAATAAGATGTAGGGTCCGATTTTTCTGGTCCGGCCCAAGATGCGTGGGACTTTAGACCAGTGAGCCCGGTACAATGAATTTATAGAGAGTGGGCCAAAGAGCTAGACTTTGGTGTATGGACAAAAGTTATCATGGTGCTTTACTCGATCAGGATGAGATGGACTGAGTTCATCTGGGAGAATTGGTCCTCGGCACAGTTTCGGGAACCCTTTCTGGTCCCTCTTATGTGTTGGGGGTCCCCCACCCCTCTGTCTCTCTTTACTCCCTTTTTATAGTAGATTTCTTCCTCTGGATGGAGTCCCTAGGATAGGTGCTTGTCCCATCCGCCCTTCCCTCCAGTTGTTGGGAGTGGTTGTAAGGACAGGGAAGTATGGCCATGTCAGGCACAAGATCATGAACGCAATAATGACAGCCTTTTCCCTAGACACCTCCCTTTTCTCAGTTGTCCTTTTTTGCTATAGTACTTTTCTTGCTCCGTGGTACGATATAGAGTGTCACTACCAGTGGCAGATTGTCTCCTTTATCCTCGACTATATCCATGCCGAGGAGGATTCTCCTCATGGCCGAGGAGGGGTCTTTCCTTAGGCTGGGCCCTTGGCCCAAATGTAAACATTCGCATGGGCCTCCGGGTCTTTTACCCCCCACAATATTTACCTCCCACATAAGATAATGTGAACTTTTGGGTAACCAAAAAAAAAAAAAATACACCTTAATGAAAGAGGTAAAAAAAAAAGGCTAAATGCAAAATTAGAGTGCCCCTTGGCAGGACCTCATACACTCTCGCATGAGGTCTCTGAGAGAGACATCTGTAACAACTTTTATTCTACAATATTCCTCAAATTTTTTTTTTTTACTCATTCCTTGAACTGAATAATTGTAATGGTTATGTGTGTGCAATTTATAATTGTTGTTTCACTGCATATTTATAGCTTTCTCAAGGTAAGATTAATTTTTTTTTTTTAAGTCATGAAACCAAAAATAAATGCAAAAGAGTAACGGGACCATGAAAATAAAATAATTTGTGTTGTGTTCACATATTTAATACTATGAAATAAAAGTATGTCCAACTCTCTTATTGTTTTCCACTCATTTATAATGCGACATTAAAACATGGTGTAGGTAAGTGTGTATGCACGTGTTTTATAGATGATTTAAAACCATGGTAGAATATGGTTTTACATTGCGTACCGAATATACTCTCTACTTATATACCCAAAACAAAAACTATCTAACCAAATTACCCAAACCTAAATCATATTTAATCCCCTAATTAAAAAGAAAAAAAAAAATACCCAAAGGGGTTTCAGCGTCTTGATGGTGGTGGGAGGCCAATATGACGGAATCGGCGGCCCCTCAAATTTCTCTTTCTCTCTCTTTCAAATGTTTTGTCAGTCGCAGGTCTTTTATAGTGAAACAATGCGTTTTGATTTTGTAGTAAAACAATGTGTTTTATTTAACAATCCACAACATTTTTGTGTTTCTCTATTTCTCTCCAACGCCTTATCTGGTTAATTAGTACTATTAGTCCTTAATTATTATTTTTTTGCTTTTTTTAAAATATTAAAATGGTGGGTATGCTAAAAGACATGAAAAAGAGAGAAATGTATGATGTAAGCTTAGGCAATTAATGAGAGACTAATGAGATAACAGTAAAATAAGTTAATGTAAACTTTTGGGTAACAGTAAAAAAAACTTAATGAAAGAGGTAAAAAAATGCTAGATGAAAAATTAGAGCGTCACTTGGCAAGACCTCATGCACTCCCGCATGAGATCTCTACTTATATATATATATATATATATATATTGATGGTTATTCCTTTATAACTCCTAATCACTAATCAACATGAGTCTCAATAAACTTCGTGATAGGACTTTATCATACATACAAAATAAGCATAGATATATATATATATATATATATATATTAAAGGATATTGCTATTGTATTCATCCTTATAAGAATTTAAGCATAGATTAAATTTTCATTATTTTTGACAATTTTACTTTGATTCCTTTATAATTTATATATTGTGTTGATTTAAATGAATTTTTTCTCAAGCTTTCAGAGGATGGACTTTAGATAAAATGTTCAACTTTTATACACCAAGCATTAACTGTAAGTCTTGTACATGGAAGGAATTAAGAATATGGTCCATTTTGGTCGACCTTAGCATTTGTCTAGACATCAATTTTCTCACTTGCCAAAAGTCCGACTTATTTTATGCGAAAGTTTCCTTGATTATTACTTGTATACAAAATTCCAGGATCATTAAATTGGAATAGGTCCCTTACTAACCTAACCAATTAGAATAGGATGAAATTTCTTCCCAACCACACTAAACGTTGCGAACACTCTAAATTTTTTCTGCATCTCATAATGATATGTTGTTGATAGGTGTCATCCAAGTCCAACATGATTGAGAGTTGTAATTGAGATTATGGCCCAGAAGCTTTACTATTCAATACTTTGCAAGAAAAATTAAACACTCATTTGATGTAATAGGAGACTATGGAATTTGACACTGTATACAGTAGGGTTTGTTCTTGATGTTGTGAAATTGTTGTAGGTACTAAAAACTCTAGTTTGATTAGTTGGCAAGTCATGTTCTTTAATCGTGAAAAGTCTACAAATGAAAACTTTTATATTCCTACAATAAATGTTTTGGAGAGAAAATTGTTAGCCCCCTCATCCCGTTGGGACCCCCTATTTATACAAAGGAAAAATGGTCCAATATTCCTAAGTGTGACTTAGTTACATGGAATTTTTGTGCAATTGTGCCTAGATTTCTTTTAAAAATTTAATTATAATTTTAAACTCTAATTTGGTGATTTTTATATGATTTTTGTGGTTTGATTTTGATTTAGTAAAGACAAATTAGCCAAAAGAAACGAAGGTAGAGCTATTAAAGAAATATGTACTGTAGGGACAAAATTTGGAGCCCAAGCCTGAACTGCACGAAATCCTGGTCCAAAAAAGCCCAATACAATGAATTTTGTAGAGTATGGGTCGAAGAACTAGGTTTAGATGAGTTGAGCAATGGCTTGCATGGAACTGAGGGACAAACAGACAAGAATAAAAGCTATTATCGTCAAAGAACCTCAGTCTGAGGAGACTTGGGATTTTATTTATGAGTATAGATCACTATATTAGGGTTCTTTTGCATGCTACAGTACTATCCTCTTTCTTTTTTCCACCCCTATTTCATGGGGGCTTCTTTGTATTATATGGGCTCTTTCTGATCATCTGGGTCTTACACTTGTTGATCATCTAGACTTCCACTTGAGCACCCATCTCATCAGACACCCATTTCAGTCCTTTGTGAGTTGCGGCAGCTAAGGCAACACTGTTCAGGGGTCTTCTCCACATTAATGTAGCCAGAAAAGCAGCTGTAATGCATTTAATGTGGTGGTGGCAGCCTTTCCTTAGATATTTTGAGTTTTCTTCTCTTTCACGTGTTCAGGGGACGTACTTCAACCACTTGAATATACACTTGGTCTGGGTTTGCCGTGTCCGAGGAGAAGTTCCTCCTCGGACCTTCTTCCCTTTGCCATTTATAGTATGTATATGCTTTTTTCACATATGCTCAAGTGAAGTACCCATTAGGATTTCCCTTAATTATGATAAACATATTAATTTTTTTAAAATAAGTTCTATATTTATTAAATGAGATATATATATATATATATATATATGTCGAGGGCCATCTAGTTGAATTGGCACCTCCATATATACAAAGTGTCTGGGGTTTAAGGGAGAAAATTTTCAAATTGTGGGAGTCAAGGAAAAAAGGTTAAAGTTGCAGGATTAGCAGCATATTGTAATTATTTTTAAATAAAAACAAAAAAAGATATTGAGATATATATTGTTTTCCTTGAGCTAAAGCAGTTGCAATGGAAGTGTTTTGAATTGTTTCAAATGAGTAATGGCTTCTCTTAGGCTCCTAAAATTTTTGGTTTATTGATTTTGATATCTATAACTTTGATTCTTCTTTACCTAATAAAGATTGGAATTTTTTGTAAGTACATTTTTTCTTCAAGAAAATGAATAGAAATCTCCCTTCATGTTCATGCCCATGTTAATGTTCATATTTGTATCTTTTGCAATACTCAATAAGTTGTTTACTCATTTTGTGAATTATCAATTGTAGTTAAGAAAAAAAGTATAAACGCAATACCATTCAATTAAACTAACGTGAAAAATTAAATCTATTAGATTAAAAAAAATGGACAAAAAAATGAAAATTTCACAAAAAATTTCTTAAATAGAATTAAAATAATTTTTACTCAATATTGTTTATCAAGCAATCATGTACTAACTAACAACATTCCAATCATTACGTGCATAACAGGGTGATGAAATGGTTGTTCAGTTTATTTAAAAAATGTGATCTAGCTAATAGAAATTAAAAAAATATAAATGTATTTCATAAAATTAACAAAATTTATCATAAAACCCTTCATTGTATTTTTTAAAATCACTACATAAAAATGAAAGAATTTTTTTCCCCAAAAAAATGTTCTCTAGTCATAATATTTACCAAAAAAGATCATACCAAAAAAAATCGTGCACCGCACAGGCCAAACTAATCTATGTATATAATTGAAGCCAAAACTGAGAGAAAATCTAATTAGATTCTAAATTGAATTCCAATTGTTGTCTAATTTTGCGCCACGTGTCTAATTTAAGGTTTTTTTTTTTTTTTTTAAACATTGATTCCAAATACCTATGGACTCACCATTCCAAATACATTGCAATATACTTTTTTATTTATTTTATTTTATGAGATAGTTTTTTTTTATGAGATAATGGCTCCTAAAAAAGGGCCATATATGGGACTGTGATTTCATGAACAACATGTAATTTTAAATAGAGTGATGGTAGGTTGCTATACATACATACATATATATAGCCAAAATTAAGAGAAAATTTAATTAAATTCTAAATTGAAATCTAATTTTGCGCTATGTGTCTCATCTAATTTTTAAATTTGTGTCAAGTGAATTATTAAGTACAAAAATCAGAGAGTCTAAATTCAATTAGATTTTAAATTGAATTTTAATTGGAGTTCAATTTTGCACCATGTATCCCATCTAATATTTTAATTTTTGTAGCAAGTGAATTATTTCGTACAAAAACCAAAGAGTCTAGAATCAATTAGATTCTAAATCATATATATATATATATATATATATATAAATAATTGTGATTGTGATTGTTTTTAAATATACATGTGCATATGCACGGGGTTACACACTACTTTTATTAAATGAATGTATCGGGGCTCGTTTGGTAATATTGTTTTAGTAACGTTATTTGTATTTTTTAGAAATATGCGTGGGTGAAAAAATGTATGAAAATACGTTTAATATTGTTTAAAAACTGAAAAATATTGTTTAAGTGCATATACCAAACGGGCCCTCAATTTTTAAACACAAAATAGAAAACTAATTAGGAAATTGATTTATTACCTTGTTGACATGACACGAATTATATTCATTACCATGTTATTTTACAAGATTTTTAAATATAATTGGTAATAACTTTAACTTCTTAACAAAATATGATAATGTAAAAAATTGACATTTGGCTTTTGTTTTTTAAATTTTCATTTTAAAATTAGGTAAATAGTATGTTTATTAGATGATGTTCATGAGCACTATAACTAAAAAGTAAAGACTTAAACCCCATTTGGTTGCCAAGAAAGTAGAGGAAAAGAAAAGAAAAGAAATTTTCAATTTTTGCTAATAAAATGACATCTCATTTACTTATGGAGATGCAATTAATATATTTTCAAATATTTTATTTTATTTTCTAATTAAGGACAATAATTCAAAGGATAGCTTAGATGGCATAAAAATATTATTTTGATATTAATGTTAGATGCATCATTTCTTTTCATGTACCGCTTAATAATAAGAATTATTTTGATAAAATACCAAAAGTTTAGAAACAAAATTGACACGTTTAAGATGGTGAAAACCATTTTGATACATAGTACAAGTGTTAAAGACTAAAATGGTAATTAAACATGTTTTTTACATATTTTTATTAAAGATTAATTTCTATAAGAATGTGGTTTAAAACCCAAGTTTTATACCCTCCAATTCCAACATGCCACATCATCTTATCACGTATTAAAGAATAAAAACAATCACACTCAATTAATTATAATACTCATCTGAAAATTCAACCAAATTGGGAGTTTATTAATATGTTATTAATTGTGGTATGATTTACTGAGTTTTAAGTAAAAAGCTAATATGACATCTCTCATTGGATGGTGTAAAATATTAATTTTACACCCCATTCTTTCCAAATTTAGACTCTTTTTATTAATATCCTCTGTGGGGGTAAAATTCATCAGTCAACAGTGGGCCTTGGGACCCGTGCGGAGCCCAGTCATAACAGGAAGCGAAGACATGGCCGAAAGACTTTCAGCCCAATCCTGTTGGGCCAGGCTTGTTTAAGGGGCATCCGAGGAGGAGTGTCTCCTCGGACGCACCAAATGGGAGTCCAACGCACGCCCTGTACACGGTGAGAAATCATCCCAAATAAAAGGAAAATGCTAGACGTTCAGAGGGCAACCACAACTGCCGCATTAAATGCAAGGAAGCTACTTTTCCAGCCACATTAATGTAAAGAGGACAGGAGAATAGTATTATCTTGGCCAGTGCAACTCACAGAAAAAGAAGGGGGATGTCCTATGGGATAGACACTCAAGTAGAGGCCCAAATGGTTAACAAGTGTAAGACCATTATCAATTGAAGGATGCTATATAAGAGAAGAAAATCCCCATGACTAGGGGATCGGAAAATTGATAGAAAAAGGAAGGAGGAGAGAAAGAGAGAAAGGAATTCTGTAAACAGAGCATAAGAAGCACTCATACAGCCCCACAGACTGTTATCCCATGAAACTTAATGAAATATCCCCACGTTCAAATTGTTGCATGGCTTACTAATAATTACGTTTACTCCGTCAAGACCTAGTTCTGTGACCCACTCTCTACAAATTCATTGTTGAGGGTCTTTTGGGCCAGAATCGCCTACTTGCTGGGCCTGGGCCCCAAAAACCGCCCTTACAATTGGTGCCGTCTGTGGGAAGAATTTGTGTCTCGACAAGTGAAACAGTAAGAAATGGAAGGATCAGGCTCGCGCCAAATTAGACGTGCAGATTCTCAACGGCAGGACAATTTTTTAAATATCGAACGAGGGAAGGACCAAGATAATCAACGAGAGGGCAGCGTGAACACCTCTCACACGAGTAAAAGCCGCTCAAAAGGGAAGGATCATGCATCCTATAAACAAAACGATCGAAAGGCTCTACAACAAGAAATTGATGATTTGAAGAAAAAGCTGCGCCGAGCACAGCAGAAACGTCCTTCACCCAGCTCGGGCACTAGCAGTGACGAGGATAACGAATATCGACGAAGATCAAGAACCCCTTCGAGCGAGACCTTTTCCTACGAAGAAGAGAGGCCTCGCAAACGCAGCCACAAAAGCCCATCTTACCAAGGCCTGGCTAACGATGCCATGAGCAAGGCCCTGGATCGCATCTCCCAGTCGCCGTTCACGCGTAGAATAGAGAGGGCAGTGCTTCCTCGGCGGTTCCATCAACCAATGTTTGCCATATACAATGGTCGGACCGACCCAGTAGAGCATGTAAGCCAATTCAATCAGAGGATGGCCGTCCACTCCAGGGATGAGGCGTTGATGTGTAAGGTATTTCCATCTAGCTTGGGACCCATGGCGATGAGATGGTTTGATGCCCTCCAACCGAATTCCATAGATTCCTTTAAACAGCTGACGCAGGCTTTTGGTTCCCGTTTCATGACCAGCACTAGAGTCCCTCGGCCCCTCAACTCCCTCCTATCCTTGTCCATGCGGGAAGGAGAGACGCTGAAGGCCTACTCGAATAGGTACTGGGAAATGTATAACGAGATAGAAGGGAATTATGATGACATCGCCATCAGTACGTTCAAAAGGGGCTTGCCGACAGAACATGGCTTAAGAAAGTCCCTCACTGGAAAGCCAGTCACCAGCGTGCGCCAACTCATGGACAGAATTGACAACTACAAAAGGGTCGAGGAGGACCAGTAGATGGGGAAGGGTAAAGCGAAGGTCGTCCCTCAGGAGAGGAGGGACTTCAGGTCGGAAGGATTTAACAACAGTAACAGACCGAGAAGAGACTGCAGCCCGGATCTACTGGGGCTCAGGCAGTCCATGCTGTGTTCTGAGAACCGCTTCACAAAATCCTAGAGAAGATGAAGTATGAACCTTTCTTTCAGTGGCCGAACAAAATGGCTGGTGATCCTTTGAAGCGCAATCAGAACCTGTATTGCGCGTACCATCAGGAGCCAGGTCACACCATTGATGATTGTAGGAACCTGAAGAACCATTTAGATCGGCTCGTCCGAGAAGGGAAGCTGAGACATCTGTTGCATCGCCCTGAAGGATGGCAGGAACCATCGAACAATGAAACCAGACAAAGTACGTTGAGGCCACCCATTGGCACAATTAATGTCATTCTCGCCGCACCTGGAAGGACAGGCTCTGCCCCCTTCAGGGTAATGTCAGTGAGCAGTTTCCCAACTGAGCCAGACGACAGGGAATCCAAGAGAGCCAGAGTGAGTGCCACGCCATTAATCGGGTTCACGGAGGAAGACAAGCAAGGAACTATACAACCCCACGACAATGCCCTAGTCGTCACGCTCAGAATAGGAGGTTATGACGTGAAAAGGGTGTTAGTTGATCAAGGCAGCGCCGTGGAGGTAATGTACCCTGATTTGTATAAGGGGCTGAGCTTGAAGCAGGAAGACCTGTCGCCATACAATTCCCCCCTGGTCAGCTTTGAAGGAAAAATCGTCATCCCGAAAGGCATGATTAGGTTGCCTGTGCAAACAGACTCAGACGTGGTAGAAGTGAACTTCATTGTCGTAGATGCATACTCCCCTTACACAGCTATCGTGGCCCGGCCATGGCTTCATGCATTAAGGGCTGTGCCGTCAACCTTGCACCAAAAAGCGAAGTATCCGTCAGGAGGTCAAATCAAAGAAATAATAAGGAACCAGGGAATGGCTAGACAATGCATGGTGTCGGCAATCTCACGACGGCCGAATAGCGAACCTTCCACTTCAGCCGAGAACGGCTTATAGTAATCAATGACCCCGGTCCCAACTGCGGGTAGTGGAGGACCGGCCATGGTGGTGAACTGTGAGGAGCTGGAGAAAGTACTCGTCGGATCAGACCCTGAGAGGTTTTTTCAAATTGGTTCAGAATTACCGCCCCAGGAGAAGTCAGTACTGATTGCTTTTCTCCGACAAAATGTAGATGTGTTTGCTTGGGACCCCTATGAGGCCCCCGGGGTCGACCCAGATTTCATCTGCCACCAACTTAATGTGAATCAGGCTATAACACCTAAGAGGCAGACTCCTCGACGACCGTCGAAAGAACATACCGACGCCGTGAGAGAAGAGGTCGCAAGATTGAAGAAAGCAGGGGCTATCAAAGAGGTCTTCTATCCCGAGTGGTTAGCCAACACGGTAGTGGTAAGGAAGAAGAGCGGGAAATGGCGGGTCTGCGTAGACTTCACAGACCTAAACAAGGCGTGCCCAAAGGATCCCTTCCCTATGCCCCGGATAGACCGGTTGGTAGATTCAACTGTCGGACACCCTAGAATGAGTTTTCTAGACGCCTTTCAGGGCTACCACCAGATACCCTTGGCTGCCGAAGACCAGGAAAAGACTACTTTTGTCATCCCAGTTGGGAATTATCATTATAAGGTGATGCCCTTTGGCCTGAAGAATGCCGGGTCAACCTATCAAAGGATGATGACCAGGATGTTTGAACAACAGATGGGTAAAAGCGTTGAAGTGTACATAGACGACATGGTGGTTAAAAGCAAATTGGTTCCCGACCATATTGAAGACCTCGGCAACGTTTTTCAAATACTGAGAAAGTACAAGTTACGACTGAACGCAACCAAATGTTCATTTGGAGTGGGATCAGGAAAATTCTTGGGTTATATGGTGACTCACAGAGGCATAGAGGTTAACCCCGACCAAATAAGAGTCATCCATAGCTTGCAGCCTCCTCGGAACCCTAAAGAGGTCCAGAAGCTTACCGGTATGATAGCTGCTTTAAACCGTTTCATCTCGCGCTCAGCAGACAGATGCAGGCCATTTTTTCTCCTATTACACAAGTGGAAAGGATTTAAGTGGAATGAGAAGTGCGCTATAGCTTTCCAACAGCTAAAGGAATACCTCGCCCAACCACCGATTATGTCCAGTCCCAATGCCGATGAGGTCTTGTTTGCCTACATCGTAGTAGCCCCATATGCAGTAAGCTTGGTGCTAATCCGAAAAGACAACGGCACACAGCGACCAATCTATTACGTTAGCAAATCACTGCAGGAGGCAGAAACCCGTTATCTTCCCCTCGAAAAGGCTATCTTGGCCATCGTACAGGCCACACAAAAGCTTTCCCACTACTTTCAAGCACACACTGTAATAGTGTTAACTCAACTCCCCTTAAAGTCCATCCTATGCAACACCGATTACACAAGTAGAATTGCAAAATGGGGAACGATTCTGGGCGCCTTGGACATTAGATACATGCCTCGCACCGCTGTAAAAGGCCAGGTCCTCGTCGACCTAGTGGCAGAATTTGTGGAGCCCGCACTAGAAGGAAAAGAAGTGTCGGTATTACTAGGGGCTGATGAGAAGATGATCAGCACAGTTTCTCCGCATGGACACACTTGGTGGAAAGCATACATTGATGGCGCAGCGAATCAAAGGGGCTCAGGGGTAGGACTTGTCCTGCTCTCACCTGAAGGGATAACCATAGAGAAGTCATTGAGACTCGGATTTTTAGCCACGAATAACGAAGCCGAATATGAGGCGCTATTGGAGGGAATGTGGATGATCCGGAAAATGGGGGGGAAATCCGTGGACATGTTCTCGGATTCGAGACTCATTGTGGGACAGATAAATGGAGACATGGAGGCAAAGGACGAAAGAATGCAAGAGTATCTGGTTCGGGTTAAGCACCTACAGACCCATTTTCATCACTTCCGCTTGACGCACGTACCCAGAAGTGGGAACACTCATGCTGATTCTCTCGCGTCGTTGGCTACCTCCTCGGCTCAGACCCTTCCTCGAGTCATTTTGGTAGAAGAGCTCATCTGTCCATTAACAGAGAAGGCCAACGGGATTGGAGTACATAACATTAGGACAGGATCGAGCTGGATGGATCCTCTAGTGCTATACTTAAAGCACGACACCTTGCCAGATGATAAGGTTGAGGCTGACAAAATCAGGAGAAAAGCTACTCAATTCTGGTTGTCGGAGGACTCCAAGCTTTACAGACGCTCGTTCTCGGGGCCGTATTTACTATGTGTGCACCCAGAGGCTACTGAACTCATCCTGGAAGAGTTACACGAAGGAATTTGCGGAAGTCACACGAAGGGTAAGTCTTTATCTCACAGGGCCTTAACGTTGGGTTATTGGTGGCCGAGCATGCATAAAGGAGCCTTGGAGTATGTGAAGAAGTGCGACCAATGCCAGAGATTCACCCCGAACATACACCAGCCTGGTGGAGAGATGAACCCATTGTCCAGTCCCTGGCCATTTGCACAATGGGGCCTAGATATACTTGGTCTGTTCCCCAAGGCAACAGGGAACAGGAAATTTCTTCTCGTCGACACCAACTACTTCATCAAATGGGTGGAAGCTGAGGCACTAGCAAACATTAGGGACGTCGATGTCAAGAAGTTCCTTTGGAAAAATATTGTCACCAGGTTCGGCACCCCACACACCCTAGTGTTGGGCAACGGGCTACAGTTTGACAGCAAAGCCTTCAGAAGGTACTGCAATGAGCTGGGAATTGTTAATCGGTACTCCACACCAGCTTACCCACAGGGTAATGGACAAGCAGAAGCCGTCAATAAAACCATAGTGAATGGATTGAAAAAGAGACTAGATAACGCGAAAGGAAGATGGGTTGAGGAGCTAGCCCATGTTTTGTGGACATATCGCACCACACCTCGAAGGTCCACAGGAGAAACCCCTTTTTCAATGACCTATGGAGTCGAGGCTGTCATTCCACTGGAAGTGAACTTCCCAACACAGAGGACTACCGCCTTCTGCCCCACTGCCAATGACAAACTTCTGGAAAAGAGCTTGGACCTCATCGACGAAAGAAGGGAAGGCGCGATGGTCCATTTTGCTTACTATCAGCAGAAGCTCAAACAAAGTTATGACGCCAAGGTAAAATCCAAACCATTGGCGCCAAGGGATCTGGTACTAAGGAAGGTCCTGGGCACCGCGAGGAACCCTGCATGGGGAAAGCTCGGACCAAACTGGGAGGGACCGTACCGTATCACTTTCGTAGCCGGCATAGGAGCCTACCTTTTGGAAGACTTGGATGAACATGTAGTGCCACGCCCTCGGAATGTAAACAACCTAAAAATGTACTATTATTAATGAAAGATATAATTCTTGATGCCGTATTACTGCGCAGCCACTTAATCTAAGTGTTAAACAGAACCTAAGTCCTACCTGGCTCCTTGTACCACAGACTTGGGGGAAATTAACCGCTTAGTCATTCTCACTAGGTGTTAAACAGAACCCAAGTCCAGCCTGGCTCTTCGAACCACAGACTTGGGGGAAATTAGCCGCTTAGTCATTCTCACTAGGTGTTAAACAGAACCCAAGTCCAGCCTGGCTCTTCGGACCATAGACTTGGGGGAAATTAGCCGCTTAGTCATTCTCACTAGGTGTTAAATAGAACCCAAGTCCAGCCTGGCTCCTCAGACCACAAACTTGGGGGAAATTAACCGCTTAGTCATTCTCACTAGGTGTTAAACAGAACCCAAGTCCTGCCTGGCTCTTCGGACCACAGACTTGGGGGAAATTAACCGCTTAGTCATTCTCACTAGGTGTTAAACAGAACCCAAGTCCTGCCTAGCTCTTCGGACCACAGACTTGGGGGAAATTAACCATTAAGTCATTCTCGCTAGGTGTTAAACAGAACCCAAGTCCTGCCTGCCTCTTCGGACCACAGACTTGGGGGAAATTAACCGTTAAGTCATTTTCGCTAGGTGTTAAACAGAACCCAAGTCCTGCCTACCTCTTCGGACCACAGACTTGGGGGAAATTAACCGCTTAGTCATTCTCACTAGGTGTTAAACAGAACCCAAGTTCTGCCTGGCTCTTTGGACCACAGACTTGGGGGAAATTAACTGTTAAGCCATTCTCGCTAGGTGTTAAACAGAACCCAAGTCCTGCCTGGCTCTTCGGGCCACAGACTTAGGGGAAATTAATCGTTAAGCCATTCTCGCTAAGTGTTAAACAGAACCCAAATCCTGCCTGACTCCTCAGACCACAGACTTGGGAGAAATTAACTGCGAAGGGATTCTCGCTAAGTGTTAAACAGAACCCAAGTCCTGCCTGGCTCCTCGGACCACAGACTTGAGAGAAATTAACCGCGAAGGGATTCTCACTAAGTGCTAAACAGAACCTAAGTCCTGCCTGGCTCCTCGGACCAAGGACTTGGGGGAAAATTAGATTCGTAGCCATTTCGCCTAATAATTAACTATCGTTCTTTTCACGTATTTATTCACTTATGCTTGGTTTTCAACAGTTAGTGACGGAATAGACATCCGTTCATGATGAAAACAAAAGAGAAGAAAACAATGATATTTGAAGGGAAATAACCTTTATCATTAAAACCCAAAAGCGGTTCTGTTTACAAACATTAGCAAGGCAAAACAAAACAAAATACAAAAGGTAAAACAAATAAAATCCTACACTACTTTCCTAAGAGCCCTAAGTAGGAGCGGGCTGATCATCTGCTGCTTGAGTCCCCGAGGCAGTCTCCTTGACCTGTGCAATGATCTCACTAATACAAAGGCTGTCCTCGGGTAACTTGCCCTGCACGGCCTGCTCCGTACCCCCAGCTTCGGGAATGGAGGAATCCGTTGGAAGAGGCTCTTCGGAGGCAACTTCGTCAAGAATCTCACGTATGTCCTCCGGGAAAAAGATGTTCTCAGCCTTCCTGAGATCGGAGTCTGCCGGGACAGCTGCCCGATCCAGGGCTACACCCCAGGACATGGTGATGTAATCCCTGCAAACGGTGGCCACTTCCTTGGTCAGCCTGACCTCAGTATCACGGACTCCATGATCATATGAGGCCCCCACAGCCTTCTCGGCAGCCTCCCTGGCCAAACAGACCTCCTCCTTGGTTCTTACGAGCTCAGCCTTGAGCGTTGAAACCGCCTGCTACTCCGTCGTAAGTTTTTCCTCAGATTGGCGGAGCTATATGCGCAGATCGTCAGCCTGCATTGTGACATTCTTAAGGCCAGCGTCCGCGCTCGCATGAGCCTTCTTCACCTCCTTTATTTCATTAGTCAGGTTATCAAAATCCTGTTTGAGATCGCCAGCGGTCTTCTCGGCAGCAAAGCGGGACTAAGCCTCCCTATGCAAGTCCTCACGAGCCTTCTTGGCCCATTCCTTAGCAATATAAATTTATTGAGTGACCTGCGCCCAAAAGGAAATAAAGACCTTGTTAAAACATGACGATAAGAGGGTACATAATATGAGAACGAGATAGAAGATTCCATTTACCATGGCCATATCCCTCTTCAATGACATGAAGAAGTCTGGTTGCCGAGTATTTCTGAGACCCTCAATATCACGAGGCAAGAGAAGAGGCTGCTGCAAGGCCTCAGCCAAGAATGATGCCTGCCCTCGTTGGGATTCCCACAGGATCGCATCCCAGGAGATCAGAGCGCTGTCTAATTCGAGCCGTGGCGACCATGTTCGTTGTTCCCTCCGAATGGCCGCCTCATCTCGGCTATCGACGGACCTAGTCCTCTTCTTTCGGGGCTCTTTCGTCTCCTTGCCCTTCTTCTGAGGCCGGGTCTTTTCGCGGCCAACCTCTCCCTTCTCCGGTTCTTCTGCAGGCCTTTTTCGCCTTAAATTGGACATAGGCTGTAGCGCCGCATCCGATGTGGGAGGGAGATGAGGAGTAGGAGCCTTAGGGGCAGTTTGTTCCTTCGGGACGTCCTTAGAGGATTGCCCCTTGTTCCTGTTGGATAGAAGGCCCCTGAGGCCAGACCTTGGTTTCAAGTCCATTCCTTCTTCCTCAGTCTCTTGGCTGGTATCAACTTGTGCGATGACTAAACCAGGGTCAAGAGCTGCTGAGGCATGGTCTAAATCTGTGTCGGAGTCCGAGAGCTTTACTACCCTGGCCGACACCTCTCCCTTCTCGGCAAATTGGAACTGGTCTATTTGTTCCTCTAAGGATGAATGCGAAGAACCAGCCTCCTTCTCTGGGACAACCGCTGCGGGAAGGGCGCGCTGGGCAGGCAGCTGAACGGGAGGTAAGTTTGTCGAAGCAAAAAACCCTGGTATGGATACGTCAATACGTGCCAATCTTGGACTGCTAGCCCTTATAGCTTGACCGGCGTCCACCAAGGATCGAGTAAGGGGAATAAAGTCCAAAATCAAAGGAGCCGACCGTAATTGTCCGTCCTCGCTTACGAAAATCTCAGATCTCAGGAGGTAATTTAGAGCCGGGACGTTGACCAAGCTCAGCCGAGGGGATGTTCGCTCCTTGTCTGCAAAGACCGTTAAAAGGGTTACGTTAGTCCAAGGAGGCATGCAACCAAACCAATAATTAAAAAAAAAAAAAAAAGGGGGAGAGCTCAAAACTAAGGTCCTCTCCACGGAATCTAGTTCTATGACACCCCACCTGGCGTTCCTGTCCTAGTCGGACAGTGAATGCCATCGTGCCATGGTCCGAAGACGATCAAATGGTCGTCCTTCAAGCTTTTGCTGGACTTGGGAAGGCAGGATATCAACCTCACTTCGTCGGTCCTGGACTTTAAGTAGTATGAGTCGCCGAGCTTATGGCATTCATAGAGATGAACCACGTCGTGCCATGAAAGGCCGAGGTTCATCTGGTCGTTTAAGGCGTCTGTGCACCCCAAGATCCGGAACAGGTTCGCAGTGCACTGGTGGGGGGCCAATCTATGACCACGCAGGTAGTCCCTAGTTATTCTCCCCATTGGAATCTTCATTCCTCCTTCCATGAAGGCTATCATTGGAATTGCGACCTCCCCTGTCCTCCTTTTGAACAAAATTTCCTCCAGGTGGCAATACTCTAAACCTACCTCCGGTGGAATACGATACTTTGCCCTGAAGCCCGCCATACCGGCCGGAGAGTCTACCATTTTTTCAAGCCTACCCATCCCCCCTAATCCTAGACAACGCGAAGGCAGTTTGCCTAAAGAAGAGTAACGAAGAAGAAGCGCGCACTTACGGGTAAGAAACTCGACGGAATCTTCAAGAGAATGACAGCGAAGGTAAAAGCGTGCTGAAGGAGAAGGCACTGAGATGTTTTGAGTACTGGAGTGTTCGTCAAAAGTGAGGAATGAACGCCTTCAAAACCTTATATACTCAGAGGGAGTTGGACAGACATACTCCCGCCTAGAGCAAATAAAATATTGTCCACCGTTGATCTGGTCTCCAACCGTTGGATTGAAAGAGCGTAAAACTCCAAAAATCTGCAGTTAATTCCCCCCGGGTCATTAAATGCCTTCAGCATTAATGAGGCACGTGAGGGCACACCCCCGCACGGGTGAAGTAGGAATCCACAATGAACTGTCCAGTAGGTATCAAAATCCCGCCTTTCCTCCTCGGACCAAGAAGAAAGAGCCGAAATTTTGAGGGGGTATTGTGGGGGTAAAATTCATCAGTCAACAGTGGGCCTTGGGACCCGTGCGGAGCCCAGTCATAACAGGAAGCGAAGACATGGCCGGAAGACTTTCAGCCCAATCCTGTTGGGCCGGGCTTGTTTAAGGGGCATCCGAGGAGGAGTGTCTCCTCGGACGCACCAAATGGGAGTCCAACGCACGCCCTGTACACGGTGAGAAATCGTCCCAAATAGAAGGAAAATGCTAGACGTTCAGGGGGCAACCACAACTGCCGCATTAAATGTAAGGAAACTACTTTTCCAGCCGCATTAATGTAGAGAGGATAGGAGAATAGTATTATCTTGATGAGTGCAACTCACAGAAAAAGAAGGAGGATGTCCTATAGGACATGCACTCAAGTAGAGGCCCAGATGGTTAACAAGTGTAAGGCCATTATCAATTGAAGAATGCTATATAAGAGAAGAAAATCCCCATGACTAGGGGATCGGAAAATTGATAGAAAAAGGAAGGAGGAGAGAAAGAGAGAAAGGAATTCTGTAAACAGAGCATAAGAAGCACTCATACAGCCCCACAGACTGTTATCCCATGAAACTTAATGAAATATCCCCACGTTCAAATTGTTGCATGGCTTACTAATAATTACGTTTACTCTGTCAAGACCTAGTTCTGTGACCCACTCTCTACAAATTCATTGTTAAGGGTCTTTTGGGCCAGAATCGCCTACTTGCTGGGCCTGGGCCCCAAAAACCGCCCTTACATCCTCAAAACACTTTTTTTTATTAGCTGAATTTTGAAACTAATATCCTGATTGGTTGTAATGGAGATGAAAAGGAAAGAAGTGAGGAAAAAGTAAGGGAAGGGAAAGGGAAGAAGAGAGAATTGTACATAGAAGGATTGCATTAAACAATTTCTTCAAAAGAAAAGTCTTCTTTGAAAAAATAATGGGATTGTATGAAGGATTGTGCTAAGAAAATTTCTAAAACACAAACTTTTCTCAAAATTATGGGTTGTGAGAAAAGTATGAAACTTTATCAAAAAAGAAAAAAAAAAAGTATGAAATATTGGCAAATCGGTCAAATTGTGTATTCTCACTTTTTAATAAAAAAATTGAAAAGTGAAAACGCTTAGGACCATCACAACACATTAATATAGAAAAACTTAATGAAAAAGGTAAAAAAAAAAAGGCTAAATGCAAGATCTTATACACTCCCGTATGAGGTCTCTACTTATATATATATATATATATATATTGATTTTGAGTCAGGTTGGTCCTTGTTTTAATATATATTGATCAAAATGATTTTGTGAGATCCAAAATGGGGTATTAATAATTGAGATTTTTTTTTTTTTTTTTTTTTTTTTTTTTTTTTTCATTTGGCCTTAAATTTTTAACAATTTCGTTAGTGGTGGTACTTGCAAAACAATGTGAAAAAATAGCATCCTAAGTTTTTAAGACTCGAGTTTCATGATAAAACTCGAGTCTTAAATGCTCGAGTTCCGAGTATTATAAACTCTGCACTTCTTCTTTCTCATCTGTTTTTGCAGATTCTTCCTCCTTTCTCATCTGTTTCTGCAGATTCTTCCTCCTTTGTTTTTCAGATCATTCTGCTCCTTTGGATTTGCCCTTTGTTTTTCAAATTGTTCTGTGTTCTCCAAATCTCTCTTTTTCTTCCTTGGATCTATGTTTTCCAAATTGTATTCTTCCTTCTTCTTCTTCCTTCGGATCTAGTTCTTCAATTCTTCAGATCGTCTTCATCTTCATCTTCGTTCTTCAAATACTTCTATAGAACTCGAGTTTGAGAAACTTGAGTTCCACGTGAATAAATTACACCACCTTAGCAATAGAACTCGAGTCTTTGAGGCTTGAATTTGTCGCCGAAATTGAGCTTCACAAACTTGAGATGCTAGTTTCCTAAACGGTTTCAAAACCTTGCTAACTAAAAGATATTCTCTCCCAAAATTATGCTAGTCTGCAAATTACCTCTGATAATTGATATTTTCCCCCCTTTTTTTTGGCCTCTTAAGAACACAGGACGCCGTTTCCAAGTTCCAACAAAAAAAAAAAGGCTTAAAAATATAGAACACCTCATTTTGGTTTTCTAGTTTACCGATGTTTGGTCGCTGGAGCGATTGGAAAACATGTGTCGTTAAGTTTGGAAAAGTTGGTTTGTCAAAAATTAATGTTATGAGTGATTGGAGCAGCGTTTGTAAGGTGGAAAGTAGGTTTGGCGTCGAAGTCAACAATGGAGAAGGTATTGAAGCCGGAGCAGCAGGTGCATGATAGAGAATGAGAAAGGGCTCAAACAAATCTCATTCTGTACAAAAGCAATTTTTTAGCTCAGAATGACCTTTCACCCAAAATTGATCGAAAATGCCAGAACAATTACAAATGGCTTGATATTTCAGCAGAACTTGAAAGTTGAAAGAGGGGGGGAATAAATGCACTGGACTGAGTATCAGTATGGCAAATACCGACCATATTGGCTGAAATGAAATAGCATTCAAAATATTGCAAAACACAATACACAAAGGCTAAAAAGTTGAATAGTTTAATACACAATGCAAATCCTAATGATGTCAATAACGATGAACCCAATTAATAATCCCAAAGCTATTACATACAAACCCAAAACACAAATAACATCAATTGCCAAATAGCAAATGTTTACACTGTAGCCATATCCCTGACCTGCGACGTGACCAGAAAGCCATCAATAATATTTCAAGACCTCACCTACGACTCTCAGAAGTAAGAATTTGATTGCAGGTGCTTTCCTTCTCATGCATAAACCCTTCCTGCTGCTGCACTCAACAACCTGTACATAAATTTCATGGTAAGCTGCAAATAAAACAATATTGGTCCTTAGAAGCAGGGATACCTGAACCTGCAAAACTCATAACATGTAAGATCATTAACTTCCCCAAAAACTATGGTAAAGTAAGGTAAAAGAGAGTTCATAGAAAACTAAACCAAAGACAGAACCATGGAAATTTGATCGTTCCCCTGATGTGTGGTGGTTTTCACAGAGTCCCTGACAGTAAAATCATTCATGCATATACTAATATCTCATATCAAACAAAAGTTCCACACATGCTTATGGTGCACACTATTGAATTTGGCTCCCAGCAAGAGTAAATCAACAAACAAAAGTAGACTTTCTCAAAGATTTCCATTGGGTTGACTAAAGGAGACAAACTTAACCAATTACTTCCTTAAAATTGTATGTCTAACATTATTTAAATTGACACCATGCCTCCGTATATCCTCTATAGTAAGAGTTCTACCCATTAGGCTGGTGGCATAAATTCCACACAGGAGCGCGCACGCGCGCGCGCACACACATATATATACAATTCTGGAAAAAGGACACTTCGGAAAAATCTAATCAAAGGATGAGTTGAAGTTTAAGATATCATATAGGTGGTTAGGTTTGTTTGATTTAATGCACCATCAATTACAGTTAGTCAAGGGATTCTAAATAAAAGAATTGACTAGTTTTGCTATCTTTTTATTTTATTTTTAATTTGCAACTACACTCGCTCACACCCAGTGGATCCTAATCCTACAAGGAACTGACTAGTTGACAATTAAGGATAAAAGAGAGCTGTTTAAGAGGGAAATAGGGCAGAGATGAAATGGTTAAGTCTTGATAGCAGTTGGTCTTAAAAAGGAATGCAAAGACTTAGATGGAAGATGGAAGCAAAAAAACTGGTTTAAGATGATAAAATAGTTTCTTTGAAGCCTATCATGAGATAAAGCATGCATTGAAGCATACAGAAAGCAGTATGTATGCAGCCGAAAAGGCACAGCCCACCCCACACACCCAAAAAAAAAAAAAAAGGAAAAATAACAATTCAAATTCCATATCAGAACTGTGAACCTGCACACCACCTGCACAGTGGAAAATGGGCTGTAAGCTATTTTTATTAAATTGGTGGTCCTTGATGAAATGTAACTTTCTCCCAATGAAGCAAAGACTATCAAAATAACAAAGAGAAAGAGGAAACGAACCGGATACTGTTAAAAGGATCAGTAATTATATTTTTCTTGCTGTGGAGGTGGCTGCTGCTGGTAGCTATAGTACTGATCTCCATTCTGCATATTAGCATTTTCTCCATCATTTTTGACCTTATTAGCATTTTCTTGCTGTTGTTCTCTTTCCCTATTCCATTGTTCAATTTTGGCACGCCGCTCTTCACTGCCTTCCCTAACTGGACTGCGGTTCCTCCTTTCCCCAGGGCTCTTGCTTCTGCTTCGTCCTCTCCTATGGCCAGGGCTTGTGGTCCTGTGCCTCCTGCTCTGACTTTCGTGATAATAATCCCTTTCATCATACCTTTTGCTAGAACCACGTCCCCCATGAGAGCGCTCTTCATAGCTACGATGCCTGTAGGGGCTCCGACTTCGGCTTCGACTGCGGCTGTGCCTTCGTCGGTACCTCCCAAACAATTGCCGCCTTAACTCCCTGAAAAGATCAGATTAGATGAATTACAATCAGATGCAACACTTTCAGACAGAGCATAACATGTTTAGGTATTGCGGAGAATATAATATATCATAGAGGACAGTTTACCTGCTGATCCTTTTCAAGTGCATAAAATTGCAGTATCCACCACGGTTGCAAGTGTTCTCCTCGTACTGCCTACAAGTGGCTTCACGAAAGTCTGTTACTGGAGAAAAATCAACAATGATGGGACGGCCTGCAATTTTTGGTTCCCAAAGTGAGATAGACGTGAACCATGTTTTGATTATCTCTAATTCCAGACATGAATGCCAAAACTACTAATGGTAAGTTTCACACATACGCACCTAGTGGGTCTTGAACCCACGACCTCACCCTCCATCCCATTATTACGGGAGAAGAAATTGTCAGTTGAGTTATAGCTCATTAGCAAGACTAAAGTTTTTTAATTCATATTTTAAAGTTTTTGGTTTCGGTGTAAGCCAAATAGTGATACAATCATGAGAGCAAAGTCCAATTTTAAGCTTCTTGACAAAAGATGCATGAAACCAATATAAAATTACACAGTTCTAAGGATAAAGAAACCTTCTACAGTATGTTCAGAATGGAGAGTGAAAGGGAAGGGTGGCCTTCTTGTCTTCTCCCTACCCATCTCTCTCCATGTCCCCCACTCTGCTTCAAAGAGCTTTTTCAATACGACAAGTGTCCTACATATTATAGCCAATCCAATCATAATATGAGGAAGTTACACATGAACCCTATGGGTCTTTTTTTTTTTGATAAGTAATAAGGATCTATTGATAACAAAAAGAGAGAGACACCCAAGTACACATGAACCCTATGGGTCTTGAACATGAGACCTTACAATCTATTGCTTAATTAATGAAAAAGAAGTACCATTTGATTTTGAGCTAGAGCATATTGAGAACTAGCATAAACAGAATTTAGACTACAAATATTCGATAAATAAAAAATCCCAAACTCAATCTAAAATAAGTGGAAAAAGAAAAACGAACCAGCATAAAACCTTCCAGTCAGATTGCGAAGTGCATTTGCAGCATGTTCTTCCTCTCTGAACTGAACATAGACATTACCCACCTGCCAAATCATATAAAATCAATGTTCTTCTCATTGATAATAAAACTACATTTGGCCCAGAATTTTTGAAAATTTTACGCATAACTGTACATAAAAAATAATAACAACAACAATAATAATAATATATTTACTTTCTAGTGCCTAAATATTTACACATAATATTCTATGTTAACTAGTTTGGAACAGGAGGGGCGGTACCATGTGGTCGGCAAGGTTGTCACAGATATTGAGGCTTTCAATCTCGCCGTACTTGGTGAGCTCCTCAAAGAGATCTTCATAGAACTCCTCGAAGTGGGTTTGAATGGTGCGAGGGTCGATGGGCTGGCCATGAGCGTCGACGCCAGGCGTGATCATGTCAGGGCGCTGGTACATGTTGGAGAGGAGGAGGGTCGGGCTTACGCTGGGCTTCGTGTGGAGCCTCGAGCACCGGTCGCCGTGTCTGCACGCTCCGATCTTGAAGTAGAATGGGCAGTTCACTCTGTCTTTCTCCGTCCCAAATATCGACGCCAAGTGCTCCGCCATTTCCCAACACCAAAACACAATTTTTTTGTGACCAAATATATAACTGTGATTCTTTCTCTGTGGCTCTGTTTGTGTGTTAGATTTTTTTTTTTTTTTTTTTTTTTTTGATGATGAGGAGAAACTAAAAAACGCGTTTTCGTTTGAACTAAGAAAGAAGGCGTGTGTGCTGTGGAAACGGATAAGAGATAAACAGAGAGAGAGAGAGAGTGATGATGTAATCAGAGCCGTTCCAAGATTGTCTTTGTTACTTCTAGATACTTCGTCGCGGAACCAAATACAACACATGTTACGGTTAATAATAATTAGCTGAATATATTTAAACAACGAGCTGGTTTGCCCGAGAGGTTAAGGGGGAAGACTTAAGATCTTCTGCACATAAGTGCGCGTGGGTTCGAACCCCACAGCCAGCAATCTTTATAATATTGCTTTTTGTATTTTTAATATTTTTATTTTTCAAAATAAAAATAAGACTAATGCGTTTGCCGGGAGTCGAACCCGGGTCTATTGCTTGGAAGGCAATTATCCTAACCGTTGGACTACAAACGCGTTTGCTTGATTTTCATGCTATTGTCAATTACTTAATTGAAGTAAAAGGGTTGATATATAAGGTTAATTCCCTAACTGTTCACCTTTAATATCATTTAGTTGCTAAGACCCTTTTAATATGGAAATGTCCAGGGTTTGAATCACCCTTCCTCTTTGTAACTTTGTAATTGTCGAACTTTATATATGTATAGAACCGTTCAATTGAGTTGGTTGTAGGCCTTATGTGATCATGAGATATTTGAGAGCCATAAACAAGGAAGTACCATGTTAAAACTAAATTAAAATTACGTCTTAATCCATTTAGATTGACATCATACCATTTTCGTGATACTCTAGCAATTCTGTCTAGAAAAGCAAGAAACTTTTCTATTGGGCCAAATCCGGATAGCAATTCTATCATTTTTTGGGCCGAATCCTCAGTTCCCATAATTCCAAGTACAAAACCAAGAAACTTTTCTGTTGGGCCAAATCCGGATAGCAATTCTACAATTTTTTGGGCCAAGTCCTCAGTTCTCATAAATCCAAGTACAAAAGCAAGAAACTTTTCTACTGGGCCAGTGGACTACTATTTTGTGCCTGTTTTAACAATGCTGGATCTGAATGAAACCAGGCCTAATTTTTGACATTGAAGGGTAGGTCGATTAAGTGTTGGATATGAATATATGGTGCAACTACAAAAGTGCCACCAAGACAGACTGCTGGGAAGGGAATTTGCATGTGGTAAACTGGTAATTTGCTATTATAATTCATAAATGAAAAGTCGAGTAACCCACCACATTCAATAAGCTGAAAGTGTCAGGCTGCCATGTTTATTAGCGGAAAAATCTCACATGCAATAGGCGTATGAGACCTCTCTATCACCGACAGGTGGGTCTTATACTAGCTCGTTTATAATCAACTCCATAATTAATAATACTACATTTCCTATCTTAGAACCGAGTTTTTATGATAAGTCATTCCCATTGATTCATGTAAATTTTTTTTTAAAAAAAAAAAATATAAGAATCTACTTTTTCTATTTTACATACTTATTTTTTTAAATGCCACACGTTATGTTATTTATTTTACACTGTATTTCATTAAAATATCAATTTTCATTGATTTTTGTAATTGTTTTTTTTTTTTCATACACAACAACCATCATTAACTCTCTTATTTCATCATTGAAATACGTAAAGAAAGAATAAAAACTAAATGAAAAATAAATAGTGTTAGTATAAATTTACACAATTACTATAGTAAATTTATAAATTTACATAATTATACACAGATTGATGTAGGTCTTTTTAGACAAAATTATATATAAATTTTACACATTTTTTTACTATACACCAATGAGTGCTATTATTTATAAATGCAATAAGACAGTTGCTAAAGAAAAAGACATATGCGAATGTACCACAAAAAATGTCGGTAGTTTCTTGAACTCATAGTGTTGCAGACTTAGGGGAAATACGTATGCTTGAGATTTGCAAAAAATGAGACACACACGAAGACAACTGGTCCTCCCACATGAAACTTTCTCTTGTCCTAAATAATTAACTTTGTCACAAGTTTTCAAACAGCACAACATTTTTTGGCTATTTGGAATCATATAAAAGTGACTTGGGGTTTGGTTGCTATCAAATCGATCCAATTAATGCATAGCAACCAAGAAAAGAATATTTCAAACGAAGGTGCCGAATATTTACATTAAATAGCTGACCCACATGTAGGAGATAATGGGCCTAAGGCTAAGGTGTACACAAATTATGGGCATTAAACGTGACGTGATATGTGGATGCTTTCATTTTATAATTCGAGCTGGAAATTGGAACCGTTCATGAGAAAATACAACAACACTCCCTATTCAGCAGCCCACGTGATAGGGCCTGACAAAACAAAATTTATAATGTAACTATATATAAAAATTTTTATATATTGGGTTACTTCTCAAATGATTCTCTTGTGTGAGCCTGGAGGCACATGCGTTTGTGTCAGTAGATAGTTTTTTTTTTTTTTTTGGAGAAAAAGTGTCAGTAGATAGTGTGTGTGCGTGTTTTTTTTTTTTTTTTTTTTTTTTTTTTAAATTTATGGGGCAGTAAAGTAAATATTATGTGTTGAATTAATTTTTTTCCTGTCATAAGGAAAAAAAACTTTTGCCTGTCTATTTAAAAAAAAAAAAAATTATAAATTGCATGTTCTTTTCAATTTAATTATTTAAGATTCATTTTGAGCATGAGTTCCAGTTAGTTTAACTGGTAAATCAGACTAAGATACCAATTAATTTTTGGTTTAGGCATGAATTGATCCTCAGATCTCTTATTCAACCATTAGAGATTTTATCCGTTGAGCTAACTGGAACCCACAAAGTCTCTGATGATTGAATGATAAATTTGAGATTCAATCTCCATTTACGCTAAAAACCAATTGGTGTCTTGGTTCAATATGGCCATTAAATCCAACAAAATGACATAAATTTGAAAAGTGAAAGATATTAAAACTAATTTTCAAGAAAGAAAAAAAAAAAAAAAGCTAAAAATGTTGATTTAATAGAAAATTGGAAGTTGGAAGGTAGTTTTCAAGACAAGCCTTTGATGAAAAAGACAATGGGATAAAACATTAAATGCTATGATGACTTGGAATTTTAAAGGAAGAAGAAGAAGCAATTTCGGGGAAAACCTTCCCCAGATTACTGCTCATTCTCCGAGACTTGTTGTGTGTGGGTGAAAGATGCTAGGGTAAACGTCATAGAAAACCACTTTGCATATGACATTACCAAATGTTCGCTGTGATTGTCGGCCTTTACACATCATTGGATCAAATATTTGGAAAAACCTCTCAGATGGAAAAGCATCTAAGCAATCTTGTAATATAATTAATCCCAAGTGAATTTTTGTATTCCACATTTCCATTTTCTATTTTTCTTTTGTTTATTTAGTTATTTATTTATTTTTTATAGTCTTCGTTAAGAACTATACCTCACCCAATTTAAAAAAATTCACTTTCAAATACTATTAAACAATAGAATGGAATGGAAGTCGTAAAAGACAACTCATCTACATTCTATAAACAGTAACAGATTGCATAGTGGATAAGTAGCTTCCACAGATCTATTTTCTTGAGAGCGTGTCATGTGTGAGATCCATGCAGTGTGAGAAAAATGATTTGTTGCAACACGTGTCTTTTTGAAAAGTTTAAGATAAAAATGTATTTACAACTTTTTTTTGTTTAATAACAATAGCGTGTCATGTGCGAGATCCACGCAGTGTGAAAAAAAATGATCTGTTGCAAGACATGTATCTTAGAAAAGTTTAAAATAAAAATGTATTAAAAACTTATCTCAAAATAGCATACATGCTTTTTCCATATTAATTGAAAGGGAAATGTAGCCTGGTTGGTTGGTCCTCACACTACAGTAATAATGCCTAACTACTGGATTTTATTTTCCTTTTATCGTTTGGTAGGAAGTAGGAACCACCTTGTGGATTGTTATAATTATGTTATTCACCCATGACTGGTTGGCAATAGGAGTGCTTCTGATATTATGAATGGAATATAAAAGTCCTAGTTTTTTTTTTTTTTTTGCTGAATAAAAGTCCTGGTTTATGACCATAAAAAGTTATTGGATGAGATCTGGTTCATAATCGAATAGCCAAATGGGTTAGTATAAGGTTCATTATGATCTGCTTTATCATTGGAGGAAAATTATATTATGACTTATGGGTCTTGCAGTCTGACTGCAAACTTAGCTTGTGTTAAGTCACAAAATATTTGAAATATTTTCCTATATTTTGTCAGTAATTAAAGTTAACATGGGTCTGGCCCCCATGAATAAAATAAAGAATAAAAAACACTAAATTATATAGTTGTAATCAGTGAACATTCCAATTGGTAATGGCACAGTGCATTTTCAGTGTTGATTTATGCTTTATGTTTGTTTTTCCCTCTTTTATCAGAACCTATGGTGAATTACTTTGTTCTTTTCCTCTGCATTTTTTTTTTTTTGGGTTATGAGTTCCTAATGTGAGATAAATCACAAATGTACTTATTCAAAGGGCATAAAGGGCTAATGATTCATAGCAGTTGGACCCCTAAGTCCACTGTTTGTGACATTTATCTTTTCATGACAAGGCTATCAGAACAACTTGCTTTGGAAGTTTCCATAATATATGGCATGCATTAAAAAGTGATATTTTAAAGAAGCCAATTATTGGTATCTTTCCAAATTTTAATTAAAAACAATTCTTGCCCTTACCAGTGGTTCAAATAAACTAATGTGCCCTCTATGATACTAGCTCTAGTACCATAACTTTTGTACTACCTCCATTGGATATTATAATTGTGTGCAAGTCTCTCTCTGTCTCTCTCACTATCACTATCACTGGTTCAAGTAAAGGAAAAGGATACAAAAGATAATGACACTTCCACAAGAAGTAATGCATAAACCTCAAGTTTTAAAAATTCATTAAAAATTAAAAAGTAAAAACCCTCCCCAATTTTAAACAATGCTACCCGTGACATGATGGTAACAAGAAGTAAGCCAAAAGGTGACCACTGATAGCGTGGAATCATAAAACGCAATTCATGCCATCTTACCTATATATGATTGGGACAAGGCATGACAAGAGACATGAAAATGTTCCCTTATGCCCTCTTTTACATACAAATTAAGGGTACAGTTAATATATGTACATTAATCATCTATTTTAAGAAAGTTTTATGGAAAATTTAAAAAGTTATAAAAATAGTTAATCACTTTTTCATTTTTTCATAAAAAGTTACATAAAATGGTACACGTTAATAAAACCCAAAAATTAAAGCACATAATCTTATAGAAAGAGAGGTAATATGCCTAGAGAAAAAAACACCAACTGCAGAAAATATATCACATACTAGTTATCAATATCATTAACAACTTGGGAGCTTTTATATGATTGAGGAACGACTGATTTTTTTATAGGAGCAAAGAGTAAATATTCATTTGCAAGAAGAAAATCAGTTAAATTTGATTTTGATAAAAATAGACAAACTGTTGCAGTCTTTCAAAGGAAATCTAAGTAGCAATTGTTGCTTTTTGTAAAATATTCTCCACCCTTAACTATGGACTTTGAAACATTAAATACCAAAGCGGCATATGAAGGCTTAAGCCTATAAATACTTTGATTACAAGTTCACCCTTTTGATTGCTTGGATTATTCACCAAAACTAAGGAAAACTAACAAATAGAAAACCGAAAAAAGAAGAAAATCTCACAACTACAATCTATCAAAACAAATTAAATAACAGTCTCCTTGTTGTCTAAACAAATATGCTGTTTCAGCTTCTTCCTTGTACTTGGTTCTGTATAATGTGTTTTCCCAGTAATGTGAGCCTTTTCTTTTTGTTATTTTCCAATATCACTTGAGTAATTGCATGACATATCCTGAGGAAAGCACGGCAATAACCTTTCTTGTCAAATATGACGAATGAACTCTTCTTGAATAAGTTGACATACTACAAATCGCAATCAATGGTTGCTCAACCCCTATCCGCAATATATAATTCGGTGTTGGGATGAAAGATATGGACACGGCAGGACAAACACTAAAATGATGCACCAATTTAATGTATATAATTTAGGAATACAGCCACTAAGAGCTGGGGATGATGGTGCCAATGAAGCCAAAACCTGCAATGAGGAAGCTAAAGGTTTGGAGGAAAAGGTAGATGAAGTAGTTGTGCTTCCCATGGACATAGTCATAGCATCCACAGAAGAAGAGGAAAGCTGCAAATCCCAGCTCCAATGTGTTGAGCCTGTTCAAATTTAACCAAGAAAAAACAAAAAAAGGAAATGCATGTTAGGAAATATATACACACCCTTCACCTTGATTTTTACACTCACACACAACAATTGCATGGCCTAGAAGCAAAATTGTTGATGATAAACTATCATTTATACCAAAAGTTTAATTGCTGATGATGAACTATCACTTTAGGTGAAGATTAAATAGAAAAGAACTGTTGACTTTTTGCAATTGAAAATAGAAAAAGAAAAATAGGAAACTAATCACCACAAATTATTTTCTAGAGTTGTGGAGTTGGCTGTTTTGGAAAAATTTATTTTGGTCCAACACATGGAATTTCCTGTGTGGCCCTACATCATTTTGTGGCTAGTACATATTTCCCTCTCCCTGCCAGTATTCATGTGTGTCTCAAAAAGACTAGTAGAGAGGGGGGAGTACTATTTATTTATCAAGATCTCCAACCTGAAATGGTCGGAGAATCTTAAATTTTGTTTATACTAACTATCATGCTGATTGCAGTCTATACAGATAGATTTATGAGTTTAAACAAAATTTTACCTATCTGCAAATTTAAATCGTAGTCTTTTAGGAGCTGATTTGGCATTTGTCTTATTCTTTGAAGCATCTCCTGATTTGTTCTTGGTAGCAGAATCTCCAAGTTTTTCAGTGACAACCCATTCATTGGCCCTCCCAGCTTCTAGCAGACCAATCCAGGTTGCCTTGGTCCGGTGCATTGACATCACATTCTCAAAAAGAATCCAGTAGAAAAGTAAGTGAATTGACCTGCAAGTTTGAGACTACTTAAGCAAAAGGAGTTCTTGATTTGGGGACAAGAATATCTAAGAAAATGGATGATTAAACAAATTTATACAGTAAATCAGACCTTGGAGTTCCTACTGAATTAAGAATGGTGATGACTGAAGGAATATAAACAGCTCCCCAGATTGGAACATGAACTTCAGGAATCAAGATGGTCAGGGGAAGTACAACACAGTAAAAGGAGAAGGTAACCATATGGGCTATGATCTTCCGAACAAAGAAGAAACTGTAAATGACGTACACTTTCTTCCAAAACCCTACTTTCTGCAGCAATGTTTACAAAATAAATAACATTAGAACTTAGAAGCTAAGAAAAAGAAGGGCCCAAATTGTTTGCCAACAAAACTAGATAATTTTATAAGTCTTGTATTCTTCGATAGCATATCATAAATAGAACTGACCTTATTTCTAACTATCTCCATCACCATTTTCCTAAACAGATTAGCAGGACCACAGGACCACCGGTGCTGCTGGAAACGGAAGGCTTTGAAAGTACTAGGAAGCTCACTTTTCACCTACGATAAAGTTAATTGGTAATTTAGCAAATGCCATAACCCGCTAATATACAAGTTTATAAGATATGGCTAAGATACAATAGAAGGCAGAGTTCATTTTGTGACTTAGTTAAACTCAGACAAATAGAATAATAACTTCATTTTTGCAATGCTAGATACCTGGAGGTCGCCGAGGTACAAAAATTTCCACCCCTTAAGACTAGCGCGGACAGCAAGGTCCATATCCTCCACTGTAGTTCGGTCTTTCCAACCACCCGCATCATTGATAGCAGCAATTCTCCAGACACCAGCAGTCCCTTCATTAATTCATATGCATAAAACAATTCATTATAGATGGCAAAAACATTGCACATGATTGAAAGGGTGTGGTGATCGTCAATATAGAACTAATTTGAAATTTATCATCTCAGAATATTAGTGGTACACATATTAAGCTCTTTTTAAGTTATTGATATACATATAGCTTCCAAAGCACAGGTGTTCTGTCCTAGCAAATGCCTTTGGTTCATGGTTTATCGTTTGTGAGTCTTCTTAAGGTATTCTGAATGGTAGAATAATTTTGTTAGTGCTATACCATGTATAACATTAACATCGAAAGAAGTACATTGGAATTTTTAATAAATGCGATTTCTTATTATTTTCTTTAAATCCTTAACTACTCCTGGATAAGCAGTCAAAAATGAATTAAATTCCTGGTGGAAGTTAACAACATATGAGCACGACCATTGACCTAAATTTCCCCACAGATCATCATGACACATTCAATTTTGACTCATTGTGAAATTTCAAATCATTGCAATGGTTTAAATTTGAGCCCAAAAACATAAATTGCAAGAAAAATCGGTGTTCCAAGAATTTTACCTAAAATTCTTTCCAAGACTCATAATCCATATGTTGAATCATGATAATGATGATTATGACAATGACAGTGTTTACAAGAACATCATTTTCATACTCTGAGAAAATGGTATAAACCTACTAAATAATCTTATAGAGTTGGTGAATTCATCCTTTTCCTAAAGACTTGACCTCACCTGCTCCTATCACGTTCACTTACCAATAAATATATGTAGCTGTCCACATTATAAGTTCTCTTCAGTTCAAATACTTTGGACCAGTTCTGTCACATGATGTCCAATCTTGTAGGTTCTTTTTTTAATTATATACTATACTTTTAAAGCATAGTTGATATAGTCTACCTTGTGTCCACGGAACTAGTACATCAAAATCAATTCGATTCCTTAATCTAATCTGGCTTGTGAACATTGAACAAGTATAACTAGACATTAATTCATATTAATTTAAGGTGGTTACCATTAAAACCAAAGAAAGCATGTGTTGCAGACCCAACTTCTTGTTCAACTGTGAAATGGTAATCCAGTGACATCTCTTGCATCCTTGTCAACAGGCACTCATCAGCATTCACTGCAACCATTGAAATAAACAAAACCCATCACTACCACCTCGATATTGATTTCATTTATTATTAGATTAGATATCATAAAAATGGTACATATATTCATAAGCAAAGGCATGGTCAAAGAACTAGTACTTTGTGCTTAAAAGGTTTAAAAGCACACATAAAATGCCTATCTTGTTGTGCTAAAAAGAAGGGTCAAAGAGACTCAAAGTTAAACTAAACAAAGGGGGAGAAATCTGCCACGGACCCACCCTCACGAATCCCGTGAGACTGGTGGGCTGGCGATCTCCCATTTGATTCTAAACAATGTGACAAATACGCCATTGTCATTTGTTCACATATTAAAATAAAGATAAGAGAAAAAAAACAAAAAAAGAAGGAGAGGAAATAAAAAAAATCCTCACATGATGCTGAGCCATTTACGATTTGTCCTCACGTGACTCAAATTAAAATTTGCCACGTCATAGGGGAGCACGATGGAGTGAGCGTATACATTACAAACAGTCCATGTGTCGGCAGCCAGAGTAAGGTCCACAACTGGGCCTATGGTACTGTCCACTTGCTATTTTTTCCCATTTTATTTTTTATATACCCCACTTTTTGTTCAATTATGTATCTCAAGAAGAATCACTTCTCTCCTCCCCACACCCCCAAAGAAGAAAAAGTATCACAAAAACTACCAAAATTGTCTGTTTTCACCTTTCATTAGCTATTTGGTAAAATCTCTAATGGTTAAATAAGAAATTTAAGGTTAAATTTCTAATTATATCAAAAATCAATTGATGTATTAGTCTAATGATAAAAATTATCATCATGCCATAAGTTATGAAACTCTTAAAAAAAACAAAACCTAGTAAAATATTTTGTGCTCGAATAAAAAATGTGAGTTTGTTCAATCCGAACCTAATTAAAAAAAAAAATTAATTGATATGAGAAAAATCTATGTAATACACTACCGACATAAGCTAAATCTATTTACCAAAACCTATCCAAATCATTTATTTATAATAAAGAGCACGTGGAAAGTGGTGCTGCTGAATTTGGTGCCCAAACTGAAATGACAAATTAACCCTTCAACCCATCAAAAAAAAAAAAAATAACCCTTCAACTTTTACACTTTTCACTGTACCAAGAGAGTTGACCATGTGATCCGTACAACAGATCTGAATAGTTGGTAAAGGCAGTACATTTGCTACATTTTTACATAGAACCATTCTGGTTCTTTTCAACAAAATGACAAACCTACCCCAACTTTTAGTACTGTTATCCTGGAAAAAACTGAGTGATTCAACTCTTGGTCTAAGGTTTAGGACACTTGCGTCATTTCCGGACCAAAAAGAATTTCTCATTAACCTAATTAAGAGTTACAAAATTTGGTGTGGGGGGCATTTATGTCCAACAGATTAGCTGTTCCTAAGACTGGACACAAATCCTCATTATTAATTAATTAATGGTCACTAAATACTCCTAAGATTAAATAAAATACTATAACATAATATACTATAATACTATAATATATGTGTGTGTTTCTCAAATAAAAAAAAAAACTGATCATATTTTGTCTTTCTTTTTTTTTTCTTGAATCGTTGCGTACTTGCAAATCAAAGGGCTTAAGATGTATCCAATTATGGGACCCATGGCCCGTAATGTACGGCCTATAGACAAACAAGTGTCAAAATCAAGGAGCCCCAGGTCCCAGTGGACTCTACTGTTGGGTCCCACACCGTGATTTATGGTTGCACATTAGTGGGCCCCATCGCACGCCATTCAGGTCTGCAAACCATTCTAGCCGACTAGAAAGTAACAAAAAAATAAAAACTATGAAAGTCCAAATACTTATTATAAACCAAAAGAGAAAGAGAGAGCAAAGAGCACCGACACTTTATAATACAAATACCAAAGATAATAAAAACCTATTAAATGGACCGTGATTAATGGCCAAAATATGGATCAATATCTTTGTGTTTTTGAGGGCTTACCAAATCTCCAGCGAGCTTGAACCAGAGCAATTTCAGGGTTATGGATCAAGAAAGGAATGGCCCGCCTTAGAAAATCAGGCTCAGGCCTGAAATCAGCGTCGAAAATGACCACATATTCGCAGTGTTTAACGTAGCTTCTCTTGAGGCCTTCTTTGAGAGCACCAGCTTTGTATCCACCCCTGTTCTCTCTAATTTGGTACCTTATGTTTATGCCTTTGCTAGCCCATCTTTGGCATTCTAGCTCAATCATTTGCTGCAATTTTATTTTTTTTGGGTGATTAATATAATGCCAAAAATGAAACTTTTTTTTTTTAACATCATAAATTGGTCTTAGCAGTAGAACCCAGATCAGGAATTTGATGTTTACAAAACATTATAATGTTGGTTTTTAGAATTGGGCATGTAAAGGACTATGAAATGTGACACAACATAAGAGAAAATGCTCCTGTGAACTGAATTAATAAAAAAAAGTCAAAAACAAATAGACCCAGAAGAGGAAAAAAGAAAAAAAAAAAAAAAAGACTGAAATCATTAGGAAGGAATGCAAAGATGCACAATTTGGGAATTGAATGCATATTTCAGCAAAAATGTAATTCAGAATTGACCCACACCACAGGAAAAAAGAAAATTGCAATACTTGTACAACAATTTAAGGAAAAGAAATTGTTAGTGCCAAATTAAAGACTAGCTAAAGCAAAATTAAATGACATTTTTTTTAATTTTAGGGAGTGATTTGATGGCTTTGACATATGGAGTACGTATACAGCAAAAAAAGACACACGGGAAATACCTTGACAGCAGGGTCAGTTGAATCATCGAGGACTTGGATCACGAGACGATCCGACGGCCATGAAAGTCCGCATGCTGCTCCAATGGAGACCTTGTAAACCTGAGGTCAAAGACAACAAAAAGAACCAAACTTTAGAGCTTTCTCAGAAATCCGGAAGCATAAAAACCATCAAAAAGAGAACTACAATGGTAAAAACAGCAAACGAAAGTAAACATAAACCGGACCTCTCTTTCATTGAACATTGGGATTTGGACAAGAACCACAGGGAAATTGGAGCTGCCCAGTTCCACATCATCTTGTATGAGCTCGTACTTGTAACGTTTTTCTGGTTTCTTCCAGAAGAGCTTGACTAGGATTATGACAATACCCATGTAAACCCTCTCCATGAAGAGCATGAGTGACATGGCTAAGCAAATGTACACACCGAGTCTCAGCAGAGGGACTATCAATGGTGCTTTGATAAGCTCCCACATCATCCCAATTTGTCCTGCAAGCTCATCTCTCACCCCTTGGAATGTCTCTGGCAACACAAGCTTTTGTGTAATTTCAGCCATTTCTCTCTCACTCTCTCACTGGTAAAAAGTTTTTTGTGCCTACTTAAAACCCCCCCAAGTAGATCTCTCTAATTTGGGTTTATAAATGCACAGAATGTGGTAGAGTTGGGACACTAACAAGCGGCTCAGTGACTTAATTGGTAAGGATATGCAGAAAAAAGTTGTGAGTACTAGTGCTACAGATCTCTCTCTTCTCAGAAATGGCAAGTACAGAAAAACCTCAATTTTCTGCTCTATTTAAGCCTCCTCTCTCACAATCTATGCCAGCCAATACTTACCCTTTCTTAATTTCTATAAATATGAAACAGAGGCAGAGCAATATTGGGGCATTGTAAGAGGGAGAGAGAGAGAGTGAGAGTTACAGAGAGGGAGAGAGAGAGATGAGCAATTGATAGAGAGAGAGACATAGGTTCTTTTATAGTCAGTTTCGGACTTTTTTAATACTATTTGATTTATGTTTTATTTCTTTTATTTCTTTTTTTGTCAGAATTTATTTTATTTTAATGGCTCTTTATAATCATTTTGTTGCCTTAAAAAAATTTGTAGAAAGCATAAAAACTAAAAAACTGTTCCAACCGCAAGTGTTGTTAGTGAATTGACTGCATAATTAATTGCAGTTTTTACCAGATTTGTCACTGATTTACAAGGGGGCACCATTGTCATTTATAGGGTCTGTTTGAGATTTGTTATTTTACTGGAGTTGAAATTTTTTGCTAAAAATACTATAAAGGTAAAAGTTAATTGAAATAGTTCAATGTACCCATAAATGAGTCAAAATCTTTTGTCTCACTTTTCCTACTACACATTATACTTCACCAATAAAAACTTGTCACATGTTCACCTAATTAATTAATTACTACCATTATTGATTTATTAATACTATTATTATTAATTAATGATAATAATTAATTAATTAATTATGTGAACATTTGTCAAGTTTTTATTAATAAAACATAAAGTGAGATAGGAAAAGTAAGACAAAAGATTTAAACTCTCTATAAATAGTAATAAAAATAAACTAATAATAAAATAAGTTGACTTTTTAACCGGTAAACAAACACACACTGAGGAAAGACATTGAAGTGAACCACTCCATGAAATTATTTAGTGGACCACTGCATGTTGCATGTGAATGAAGTGGCTTTGCACAGAAAAGAAAAACACAAAAAGAGAGTGTGGCTTCTTTTGATTGGCTAGTGATCTTGTCCAGTGGGGTAAAGAAGATGAAGCTCGTGGAATCCGCAAGTTTTAACTGTTAAAGACTGTCAGGTGTGCCAATTAATCGACAACTATAATTGCTTGATTTTTTAAGTGCATTGTGATTCTGTAACTGTAAAATGGGTCTAAACTTTAAACTCTTCATAATAAGAAGAAAATCACCATGAGTTCTCACATATCATGTAAAAGTACATTCTTTCCTTTTTCCACATTCATTCCAGAGAAGAAGTAGTATTCTTTAAGTTTCCTCCTTTTCTGGTTTTGAAAACAGAAAATTTGTCTTTAGGCAAGCAAATCTGGGACACTTCCTTTAGAAGTGACAAATTTCTTGATAAGATCTGACTTCATGAAAAGTACTAAATTTGGAGGGTGTAAGACGGTAAGCAATGTGTCACCATAGTTCGAATTTAACTCAATTTTGTAACAAAGAATATTGGGGGAGCAACAACAAATTTCACAACTTTTAAGATGACATTGTGATTGATATACAATAAAAATGATATAAGAGGTAATTTCATGTAAAAATGATATTGTATCTCACGTAAAAGAGATATTGCACTAATTAGGGCCAAAATGGGCATTTGCCCTTTTCGCCAAAACTTTCTAGCAAAATACTTATGTTTTGAAACTATTTAGCAAAATGTCCCTGTTAGTTTCAATGAAAAACTTGATTTTTAGAAAATCGAGTTTTGTGAAATCAAACTAAAAAAAAATACATGGAACTCGAGTTCCATGTAAAATTTCTCAAATTACTCGATTTTCATCAAATCAAGTTTTTCATTGAAACTCGATTTTCTAAAAATCGAGATTCAAAATCGAGGCATTTGGCTAGATAGTTTCAGAACAGTGGCATCTAAAAATCGAGTTTCAAAACAGGAGCATTTTTGCTAGATAGTTTCAGAACAGTAACATTTTGCTATATCTTTTGGGCAAAATGGGCAAATGCTCATTTTGGCCCACTAATTAGAAAATATCACATTTTAACAGTTATAAAATTTGTTATGTTTATAGCATTGTTGAAAAAAACTTTATACGAAGTACAACCACAATATATTAGTTCTATATTACAAATAGAATATCTCTCTAAATTGACTTGGGCAAAAATTCTCAATCACACTACGTGATAGTTCAAACGACTATTCATGTGTGTTTTTAAATTATGACTTATTTAACAGGTGTGCCCTTTGTTCAAGTGACTTAATAAGTCATGTGATTAAAATACACATGATTGATCATTCGAATTGTTGCCTAATGGATTAAAGGTGATTCATCCAAACTAGTTTCAAGGAATAATTTAACTATACTAAAGCACAAATAGGCTGACTCATTTTTATTTCCATGACAAGGAAGTCGTTTATTGCATTCTTTTGTTGATAATTTGATAGTCAATTTGAATTCTAGATATTTACGTTCAAAACATTAATAAATGTCAACCAATTGAATTACAAGGCTCTTCGTAATTACATAATATATAAAGTATAGTTTCCAATCAATTTCTTTTATATTTATATAAAAACATGGTTACTAAACACAAATTGACCCGATCAGTTGGATTGGTGAACTGTTGACTTGATATCTTGACTAGTACAAGTGTTTGATTAGACCATTTAATCGTATGAACTAGTTAATCCTAGTCAAAGTTGGTGAAAGTTCCTTGTAACCCGTTCAATTCGAAAAGGTTCTTTAAAATGTCCAAGTTTTTTCATGTACGCCAAATCACTTATCTACCTAATTTGACATTTTTCTTTTGAAAAAAAGAAAAAGAAAATCTATATTAAGGGGAAAAAAAATCAACTAATACAATATCTTCCACAATTTATTTGTGACTATGGGGAGTGGAACAGTCACCTCTCGGACAAACTAACCCAAGAAGCATTTGGGCCATGGGAAAGAATTGGGTCTAGCCTGTGTTTTGAAAGGAAGACTTAATGGGTAATAAACCCTGAAACGAGGGAAGCTGGGTCATCCCAAGTACCACGGAAAAAATGAGTCACACAAAAGATTATTTCCCGTGGAGATGGAAAGATGCCACCTTACCCGAAGTCCCGTGCACGAGTGATCCACGTGTGATTTCCAGGATATTCTTGGAACCATGGGAAAATTCTGGAACTTGCAAGAAGGTTGAAAATCTTTACCTCTGCATTAATGATGGAGCTCTAACCTCACCTCCACTGCATTAAATATAGAAGAGACAGCCTGAACAGTACCAACAACCCCCAAAAGTCAAAGTTCCAGGATAAAGGAAGAGAAATCCGGTAAAATTGAGAAAAATATCTTACGTAGATTGGTTAAGGAAGAATAAAATATTTTAATATTTTATGTTGTTTTCTTTTTCCTTGTTGAATTATGATTTTAATTGTTTTTCTTTTCCTAATTAAATTGTTTTTCCTTTCTTAAGTAGACGTAGAAGTAGGTTTATTATTTCTTTTCCTAAAAAGATTAGGAGAAATTCTATTCCTATAAATACTCTTTATAGAGGAGTTGATTATTGATGTTATGCGTTGATTAATAAAAGTTTGTTAGAGATGTTTTCTCTATTATTTTGCCTATTAGCCTAGTGTTCTTGTGGAACTTAGGTTTCGTGGAAAAGTTGTAGTAATTGTGTATTACAAATTCTACTTCTACACTCTCACACTGCATCAGTTGGTATCAGAGCCAGGCTAGGTTCCTACTATGCACAAAGAGGAGTACGTGGGGGAAAACCTGTTGTTGTAGATTACGTGTATGAACGCGATAAGGTTGCATGCAATGCGCAATTAGAGGCGTTCTTTCAACGAATAGAGCAGTGGTTTGATGCGCTTTCAAAGCAGCTCACTGCCTTAGTCGTTGGAATCAACCTCAAAACTACCATCCAAATCCATGTTTTGTGGAGGAGGAGGAGGATCTTGATATCAAGTAGGAGGGCTGCAATATCAAAGAGGATGATGAATATATTGAAAGAGTTTGTCTAGTAGATTGGGACTTTCCACCAATTTATGAAGACTATCCTGAAGATTTTAGTTAAGGAGAGAAGATTGAGCTTGATAAAAATAAAGTCATATACATACGAGATGAGCCCATAACTCACATCGTTGATAAGACTTTCGACATTCAGAAACAAAAGTTTATTGATCCCTTCTGGGAGGATTTTATTGAACAAGAATTGATAAAGGTCAACAAAAGGCGTGAACGAGTGATTTTAAATAATCTTTGTGGAGGAGGCAATATGAAGTTTATGGATGTGTGCATGAATTCTTTTTTAGTACTTGTTTCATATATCCCACCGTGGCAAAAGAGGTCAAGAATAAAAATCCGTGCATCAAGATTTATTATGAGTGATAAAAGATTGATAAGTAGTATATTGATTCGTCTTGTCTTGCACAGAAGAATAGGATGAAGAGGATTATTCAGGGTTCCAATTGATCGTGGAAGATTGCCACAAAACTCGAGGACGAGTTTTCCCCAACCCCGAGAGAATGACACAGATTGGTTAAGGAAGAATAAAATATTTTAATATTTTATGTTATTTTGTTTTTCCTTGTTGAATTAAGATTTTAATTGTTTTTCTTTTCCTAATTAAATTGTTTTTCCTTTCTCAAGTAGAAGTAGAAGTAGGTTTATTATTTCTTTTCCTAAAAGGAGTAGGAGAAATTCTATTCCTATAAATACTCTTTATAGAGGGGTTGATTATTGATGTTATGTGTTGATTAATAAAAGTTTGTTAGAGATGTTTTTTCTATTATTTTGCCTACTAGCCTAGTGTTCTTGTGGAACTTAGGTTTCGTGAAAGAGTTGTAGTAATTATGTGTTACAGATTTTACTTCTACACGCTCACGCTGCTTCTACCTGGCTCTGATACCAACCGATGCAGCGTGAGCGTGTAGAAGCAAAATCTGTAACACACAATTACTATAACTCTTCCACAAAACCTAAGTTCTACAAGAACACTAGGCTAGTAGGCAAAATAATAGAGAAAATATCTCTAACAAACTTTTATTAATCAATGCATAACATCAATAATCAACCCCTCTATAAAGAGTATTTATAGGAATAGAATTTCTCCTTCTCCTTTTAGGAAAAGAAATAATAAACTTACTTCTACTTCTACTTGAGAAAGGAAAAACAATTTAATTAGGAAAAGAAAAACAATTAAAATCCTAATTCAACAAGGAAAAAGAAAACAATATAAAATATTAAAATATTTTATTCTTCCTTAATCAATCTGCGTCAATATCCCTGAGATTTTGGCAGGCAACAAGACAACTGTAATGATAAGAATAAGGATGGAAGCTATAAAAGGGGGAGGAGAGGTAAAAGAAGAGGAGGCTAAAAAAAAGAAGGGAAAATGAACAAAAATAAGAAGAATAGAACAGAGAGAAAGAAAGAGAAAAGATAATACCACGGGTACATGAGAGTTGTTTATTGTCATATCTAACTTGAAGTTGTAACAGTTGAGTTTAGAAAAATCAACTGCTTGAGTTTTTTATTATGGAGTGTTTTTCCTTTTTGTTTACTTTTATATGCTGTTTAGATAATTCGAGTGAAAATCCGTGCTAAACTCCTTGGGGAATAGAATTTACGTCCCCATAGTGACTATTTCTAAAATTGTATCTATTAATTTACATAAACTTCCAATAAGTCTCATTGTATCTTTTACTTTATTTTATATAAAGTCTCAATATCTTCCTTGATTTGTTGTAATTATTTTTAAAAATTTGTAAAATATTCTTAATTTTTAATTAAATTGTACTTGAATCAGTGATATACTTTTTGAACTGGGCTAAGTTCTTGTCTCAATTTTAGTAACAATGTATAATAATAAGGAAATAAGGGAACTTTTTTTATCTCTGCTAAATGCTAATTTCATGGTTTGAACATTTTTCTCCTTAGATCTCCAAACACTTTGTGCATAGAGAGGTGTCAATTCAATTATAAGGCTCTTGACATCATTTTCCATTTTTCAAACGATGAATTTCAAATTTCATATTAACTATAAGAAATTTAAAGATATAACAACTATTACGTAATTTAAAATTATAATTGATATGAAAATTATGAAATAAAATTCATGAAATATAACCGTAGTAATCAAAGCAATTCTTGGTCTAGACCTGTTGACCCCCAATGAAAGCCATATTCTTGGCTTCATCCGGAAATTTTTGCAACGAAAGAAAGAGAGAGAAAGAGAGAGGTGGCTTATGAGAAGCTCGTCTGGGCACCCTCTGTGGCGCCTATTTGTCATTCAACCAAATATAGATCCATACTTCTGTCACGCCATTAAATTGTCTCAATTTTACTTTCACAATTTATATATATATGGGCCCTTGTCTTAGATTCTCATGTGCTTGAAAGCGATATGGGTGAGTATAAAACACTCCTAAATTTCTAATGGCTTATGCTTATTGACAAGCACGAGAGCTAAACCCCCTTAATTAGTGCCACTTCTTTCTGCCTGAATTTTTTTTTTTTCTTCCCATTTTCTTTTTGATAGGGAACTCAGGGAAACAATTGATAAATATTGTTTCAGTAATTTACGCTTTATAAAAAGAAAAGAAAAGGACATAACTAGGTATAGAGTTGTTAGCATTTATTGTAGTATTATTTTTATGGTCAATCCCATTTATTTGATTTTTATTTTTAATAATTCAACCAGAGAAATGTTATGTACAATATTTTCACAACAAATCATAATTGATAAGTTGTTACTAGTTACTATTGATGGATAAAAAATTAATTTTAGTTGTAGGTTTAAATTAGAATCAATAACAACTTACCACCTATAATTTGTTGTAAAAATATTGTGAATGTAGCACTTCTCATTTGATAATTGGGAGGAGAAAAGATTTTAAATTCGAACATATCTATCAAAAATACTAGAAAGTGCCATTTTTTTTTTTTTATTGAGAATCAAACACGCATATACAAGAGGGGGGAAATGAGTTTCTAATACAAAATACACTACAAACTCCACTTATAATCATTTTTAAGAAAATGCGAGGCAAGTTATATTACACACAATAATAAACTAACAAATATCATTTGATTCTAAAAAAAAAACAAAAAAACAAATATCATTTCAGCTACAATACTCTTTGGCTATTTATTTGAGATTGAAGTAATTGAGTTCAACCTGAGTTATTCTAGTCAGGGCTAAACCATCCAAAAATAAACTGAAACGAACATTAGTTCGATTTTCTCGGTATTCTATCACAATCGATGCAGTATTTTTTCTGTTTTAATTTTTTAAGAAGGAATTTCACGTTTTTGTCTATTTCATTCAATCACTCCGCCCTTGGTGGCATTTTATAAGCTGCTCAAATTCCTGTAGGTTTAATTCCAATAAAAAAGTCAAAAGTGGTGTAGTCAAAGTTTTGGTGACGGCGGTTGTTTAGATTTGCTTGCTACAACAAAGGTCACATCACATGCATTTGCAACGCAGCAAACATGATCACTATAGTTAAGTTCTATTCAATTTTATTACAAAGAAATATCAAAGTATTGTTATGCTTGTTTCGATATTAACATTTTCTGAAAAGTGAATTATTATTTTTTAAATATTTTCTAGAAAATTATCAAATTTTCTTATTGTGGGGCCCAAATGATTTACAGGTTAGGCCCATCTATCTGGGAAAAATCCGAAGGCCCAAGCCGAGGAGGGCTATGGCCCAAGCTCGACAAAATAGCCTGTGGATATCGCCGAGGACGGCTCAGTCCTCGGCAGACCCAAAGTTCCCCCCCCTGAAGGAAG